>NW_026517401.1:0-156980 GCF_026319265.1 Colletotrichum chrysophilum | reverse complement strand
CGTGACTTGCACCATAGTTCTTCCGTTTCCGAGCGAGTCCCTGTTGTTCCCGTGATCCTGCAATACAAATGTCCTGTCCTAGCCGCTCGATGCCCAAGTGGGTCGGTTAACTGTTATCCTGCATAACGGGTCGTAACACTGTGTTAACACTTTAAATAAATAAAAAAAACTTCTTAATGTATCTTATTACTAAATAATTTTTTTAAAAGCTTTTAGTAATACTTATTTTACTTATATTCTATTTAAAGCTTATTAAGATTATTTTAATAACTAGAAATTAAAAAACTTTAAAGAATAACTTAATACTATTAATTATAATATATTTAGTATATTTAATATTTATTTTACATATGTTTAATATTTTATAAAATAAGTTTTAGTATTAAAAACCTTTTATTTACTTTTTACTAAAAAGTTAAATATTACTAATAATATAGAAGATTTATATTATAAAGATTTAAATATATTAATAGTTTAAAATAAAGTTTAATAATACCTGTATATAAACCTATATAATAAGAGAAATTTCTTATTATATTAAAATATATTACTAATTAGTATAACTTTCTTTTTTAAACTTCTTACTATTAATTCTATAATAAATAGTTATATATAATACTCTTTATTATTTTAAAGTTTATTCATAAGATTTACTACTATTAATAACTATAACAGCTATAGTAATATAAGTCTTATTATATATAGGTATTTAAAGTATAATAATATTTTTAAAATATTAATATTAATCGTAGTAGTTAAGAAAAGTGAAGATAAAGTTAGGGATGTATACAGGGAGGTATGCGAAAACGCGGTTTTTGACGCGTGTCGGAAGTTGGGGTGGGGTCTTAGAACAGGTAGCGAAGGTGAGGTTAAAGAAATATCATAACCTGCCTCAGTCAGACTGCGTTCTTCGAGGCAAACTACCGGTCCGAGGTGTTATCCAATAGAATGGAACGCCACGCGGCAAGACACAACAACCGACGATACTTACACCTGGGGTAACGTTGTAACCTCCAGGGACGAACCAAGTGACCTGACTCATGGTCTTCGGTGCTTTCTCGTTTGGGACATCCCAGGTCCGAAAGCTTGCGATACATTCGTAGTTCTTCATTGGGGTTGGGCGCGTAGAAAATGGAAATAGAGTTCAAAAATACCAGTCATGCAACTGGGCTAGACAGATCTAATGGTGAGAAAACTCCACACTTCGATGCCAACCGAAAGGTTTCATCTGGACTTGGTCAGGTTCATCCGCGTTGTCCAGGACCACGGTGTGCCGAGGGGCCGGATAATTGAGAAAGCATCGAGAAGACAACTACATAGTCTGTTTTGCCATGGGGTTCAGTCACAGGAAGCTCTCTCATTGGCGGCGGTTTTGGTAGACGTCTAATCACACTGTGACGATGCACAGTCCGAACTTTCCTAGTAGGGCCGTCGTGGAAATGCAACACATACTGAATCAGCTCCATTTCAAAGAAGGTTTGCAGGGCTTATGATGTTACGACATATAGATGTGGGACCGGCAACTATGATTCCTCTTGCTTCTTCAAAACCGCCATCCTCCCTTCGGGCAAATAGGTGCTCTGCGTCAACGACATTCTGTATTGAAGGTTTTACTGCATTAAGACATCAAATATCAGTTGTAAAGATGTACGTCCTTCACTCTATAACACATGAATTGACACTCACTCTCACGGAGGTTATCAGATCCCCAAAATAAGTATGCTGGGTTTCTGCAGTTTGAAAATCCAAACCGGAAATGGCCCAACAGAGTCTTGAAAAGACCGCCTACATGGCTGTCTACAGATCTTCGAGATGGTAACCAATCTCTCATCAACCCATTGGTGCGCGGTACGCCTGTTTTGACTCTAGAAGTGGTGCTTACCTGTTCAAACAGACTGTGGAGCAGAAGTGGGAATACTTTCAAATGCTCGTCTCAATTGGTTACAAGGAGATCGAAGTCAGCTTTCCTGCGGCTTCCCAAATCGAATTTGACTTCACGCGCCGTCTCATCAAGACTCCTGGGGCCGTACCAGATGATGTTCGGATCAGAGGACTCTCTCCGACGCGTGAAGACTTCTTGGCCCGCACGGTAGAAGCCTTACGGGGAGCCAAGCGAGCCGCAATCTGCACATACATATGCACCAGCGACAAACAACTAAAATACCAAGGTTTCACTCGCGAGAAGGCTGTAGAACAGGCCGTGAGATCAGTTCGGTTCTTGCGGTCTCTCACGAAAGATGATCCGGAATCTGCCTCCGTCACCCACTGGACTCTCGCCTTTGGTCTTGAAGCTTACAACGAAGCTGACCCCGAATTTGCGTTGTTGATCACAGAGGCTGTTAAAGAGGCCTGGGGGGCGACTGAAGAGGATCCGTTGATTGCCGTCCTAGCCACCAGCACAGAGGTAGCCACGCCAAATGTGTTTGCAGACCAGGTCGAACTTTTTCAGGCTTCCTTATCTGAGCCTAAAAAGATCAGAATATCGTTGCATCCCCATAACGATCGTGGATGCGGAATTGCCACGGCGGAAATGGGCATGCTAGCCGGCGCTGGTATGGTTGAGGGCTGCCTTTTTGGCAATGGTGAACGCTGTGGAAACGTGGATCTTGTCGCTCTGGCTTTGAACTTCTTCTCGAGGGGTATTCACCCTGGCCTGGACTTTTCAAATCTTCCACAGATCAGAGAAAGGTTTGAAAAACTCACTGGACTGACAATCTCCCAGCGTGCACCGTACGCTGGTGAGTTTGCCCTACAAGCATTCAGTGGCAGCCACCAGAATATCATCCGTAAAGGGCTTGCATGGCGGAACGAAGCTTTCGAGAGGGGGGAGCAGCCGATTTGGGACATCCCCTATCTTCCTCTCGACCCGCTGGATCTAGGTATTCCGATGGATCAAGTCATCCGCGTGAATTCACAGAGCGGCAAGGCAGCCGCCACCTGGATTCTCAGCCGACGATGGGGGCTCGATCTTCCTGTCGACCTTCAGATTGACTTCGGTCGCCGTGTACAAATGATGTGCGAAGCCCTGGCTCGGGAGATCAGTCATCAGGAGGTCATCAACCTGTTCATCGCCAGCTACGCACTTTCGTCAGAAAGACATGGTACCGGCAATATCAGCGTTTCTAATGACGGAACCCTCGAGAACGTTACTGGGACAGTCAATCCAGCGGACGGCTTGACGATACGGGTCAATGGATCCGGCAGCAGTATCGCGTCCGCAGTCATTAGGGGGCTTCATTTCATGAAGGAAATTGACGTGGGTGCCGAAGTCTGTCATACGCAACAGCTTACGTCCGATTTTGATCAAGGCAAAACTTGTGCATTGGCGACATGTACTGAAGGGGAGCAGACAGCTTGGGGCTACTCCATCGACAGCAACGCACGTACAGCGCAGGCAATGGCAGTTGTTGCGGCGGCTTTGGTATGTATCGTATCAATCTGTGACTTATAAGCCTAAGGTAGCTTAACTTATTTTGCAGCACCTCCATCGCCGCAAGTTGTCAACTCTTCCATTGAAGAAGCATGGGGCTACGACTAGGATGGATGCAAAGGCGGCACCTCCGCAGACCATTACCAAAGCATAGCACCAGTATAGCATGCTACAAAATCAGTCGGGTTCTATATGATGTTTCCATCAATCAGTTTCTACTTCCCAGGTCGCCGTCTCAATACATGGATAATTCTGAAACACTGCAATTTCACGACTTCTCACAGACAACGAATCTAGACGGCACTACCATGTCCACTATTAAGGTACTTGATAAGGAACAGAAGAACTCTTTCATTTCGAACTACTGGCCCACGCTCTCACGGCCGAAGAGGCATACCTTGCTCGGCTTCTTCGCCATGTTGGATGCGTTCCGGCTCCACGGAACCCGCGACCCGACTCTTCCACGCACGATTGGCAATTTCTCCTGTCGCAGGAGACTCGTTTCTCACCAAGAAGAACCCAAGTGCCAGATATATGCCGATGACAACAAACTCTTCAATGACAGCCATGGCCACGTAGACGCCCAGACCGCCACTGACCATAGAAAACATCTTACTGCGCAAAAAGGTCCCCAGAATCGAATAAATGATTCGAGTCAATAGAAAAGGCCATGCCAAAAATATCGCGACAAGCAAGCGTCGCTCGATATGAGGGACTTGGCTGAGGGGCGTGAAAGCTTGTCGGGAGACGACTATGACAGCCGTGATTGCAATGAAGCCAGCAAAGTATAGCAGTATAGATGCTGTTGTGATGGCCTGGGGCTGGTATGTGCCGTCTGAGGAGTAGCTCATACTCGTGCCACCAACGATGCTTAGGATTAGGCCGACAAATAATACGGCCTGGATAGTTCTGAAGTGCTTAGTATTGAGTGAAGAGCCTCTGGTTGCCTTCACCCCGTCAAAGCTGTCAAGGTGTGAGCTTCCTGAGATGTATCGTTTTCGGGGTCAATTACAGTCTTGAAACCACTCCGAGCGTTGCCAGGAGTAATGGCGAAATAGCAACCCCGTTGAGAATAAGGGCAGCTTGCACCAAGCCAACAGACGAGTTGTCGTACGTGGCTAATTGAATGATAGAACCAAGAAATCGAGCAAAGCAGAATATGACGGTATATATCCAGCCAGCGGAGCGATTGAATCCAAATTTGAAAGAAATGTAGGCTGCGAGTAATAGACTTGGGCCGTAGATAGCCACCTCTAATACAGAGACCCCTCCTCTACCGTCAAAAGGGCGGCCCATTATTGTGCAAGATTTTGGGAGAGTCAGAAGAGGAGAAAAGTAATTAGTTTGGCTTCAACAGGCTTTATGATCCATTTTGAGCCACCATATTGAAGAGCTCATGTTGGTCTTTATACGCCAAGGCAGCCATAGACCGCAGAGCAGGACTGATGAAGAGGCCCCCGCAGCTCGCACTCGCTACAGTCGACCGGCACTGATATCCGACCATTACCTGAAATCGTAATCAAAGTGGAGGGATGTATTGCAAAAAAACCTATATCTTGATACCGCAGCAAATGGGTCTCGATTTGCTGCCATTGCCGTGTAAGTGCTTCTCAACAACCCCGGCTCAGCTGAAGTCTTCGCCGAATGTAGTGGGCTTCACGACACCAAGAAGGCCTCCCGCGTACCGCCGTAGAGAGGTTGGAATGATTTGTTCAAAGTCGTGTTTGCAGGGATGAAATATGGAGCAATACGGGCGGGTCTTCGTTCACAAAGACTCGAGATGTTCATTAATGCTCTGCATAAATACGAGACTAAACCAAATGGGGTGGGCGTCTCGATGTGGAACCCAGGTTGTGAAAGAGCCGGGATGTTGGAGCCAACGCCGTTCTTCCGACGCTTTTCGGCGTAGCAACGGCCCCCAAACACAGCCACCAACAAGAAAGAAAGCACTGACGCACCGCCATTTGGTCTGTCTGCTTCGACATTATCTCCAGTCCCCGCGCCGAGTCAAGGAGAACATTCATCGGTGAGGGACTTTCGACCGGCGGACCACAGTCCCCCACGGCCAGTTGCCCAAACTCAGATTATATTGTCTGGCCAGGTCCCGATCATGGTCTTCTCCGGCCGGCCATCAGACGCGTGCTACCCCTGTCGCAAGGGAAGACTCCGGGTTCGTACTCCATCCCCCATCATTTCCCGTCCAAACCCCCCCTTTCGCCTACTGGTCCGCTCGTATCCTCGGGCTTCAACCGGTCAGGTCAGCCCTACGATGGTGGCAACGCACCACTTCCGCAGTGCGCATCGCCGCACTTCGCACATAACCGACCGAGAGACGCAAAGAGGGCCAAGGCTAACGTTGTTCCTTTTTCGTTCCCGTTCCGCAGTGTGATCGGATCCAGCCCGGATGTACTCAGTGCTCCCGCAAGAACATCACCTGCCCCGGCTACAGGGATCTTTCAGACTTCTTATTTCGGGATGAGACAGCGAACGCCGCCTTGAAGGTACAGAACCGGAAGCCGAGAAGGCGCCACGAGGCCAAGGTTCGGCCGCAGCCGTCGGCGGATGCGTCGTCCTCTCAACTGAAACTTCCTCAACGGCAACATGCAGAGGCGGTCGCGTCGACGTCGGCGGCGGGGGCGGGCGCGAAAGCGGCCGGCGCCGCTCCCCATGCCGCTCGGAAGATGAATACCGCTTTCAGATCGCCCGCAGATCCCTCCTCCGAGGTTGATGTATCTGTAGTTCGTTATCGGAATGTTTCAACCCCTATCGAAGACCTTGCCCGCACATATTTCATGGTCGAATACATCGCATCTTCGCCTTTCGAGTACCTACCTAAACTGTATCCCCACGGGTTGAATGAGCAAAATGCCATGTCGGCCGCCATAATGGCCGCCTCCTTCGCTAGCCTTGCCCTCAAGTGCTCCGATGGGAATCTCATGAAGCAAGCGCGAATGCACTACGCCAAAGCACTCTGCCAAACCAACAAATGTCTCAGTTTCACAGACCTTGCCGTCCAGGACTCAACGCTCGCTGCCGTTCTTCTACTGGGCCTTTTCGAGGCAATTGTCTTCACAGGCCAGCAGTCTCTCGACAGCTGGAACGCCCACACCGTCGGGGCCGTGGAGCTTCTCCGCCTGCGTGGACCCAAGCAGCTGGAGACGCCTCTCGGGCGCACCCTCTTCCTCCACTCAAGTGGCAACATCCGGACTAGCTGTGCGCATACCAAGAGAGCGGTTCCTCCTCGACTCCTGCAGCTTTTTGAGAGTGCGAAGCCGATGCTGGATCTCAGTGATCCGTTTCTCATGACAGCTCCGATTGTCGACCGAGTGGCTAGTTTGAGGTCAAGGATAGAGCGCGTCCATGACCAAAACAGACGAGACCTAGTATGGGAGGCACTGGATCTGGACATCGAGACTTTGAGGCTTGGTCAAGGTGTTGCAGAGGACTGGAAGTTTACAGCGAGGCTTCCGGGGCAGAGTTCACGCTTGACGTACAAGGGCATTTCGCTTCGGTACCCGTCTCTGCGAGCTCTTCGATATTGGAACGCCCTTCGGATCATCCGCATGTTCCTTAACGATCTTGTCTGGGTGCAGTCTTCCAAGGTTCTCCAGCAGGGCCCTGACCTGGACGATGAGACCGACTATGAGGAGCTTCAGACGTCTGCCAAGAGGAATATGTCGACGCTCGTGGTCGAGGTACTCGCCAGTTGCGGTGAGTATCTCGAGCCGGCCGAAGAAAGGTTCTCTGTTTCAGCCCGCTGCTTGATCTGGCCGCTGTCAGTCATCGCTGAAGTCTCCATCACGCCGCCCGATGCGCGCCAGTTTGCGACCGACTGTCTTGAACGGCTTGGACGGGACTGCCGAATCCCAAAAGCTGCTGACATGACGACGAGCTTGCTGTCAATTCAAGGAGCTGACTGGTATGTACCAATTTAGCCGAGCTGCACGTCGCCCTTGTTGAGTTTTCACCCAGGCTTCACTTGTATCACCTTGCATAACATTCAAGCATCATTGCATTTTTCTCTGGTAGTTGAAGTCATCTCACACCTTCATTAGAACGGTCTACAGCGATAAACAGCTTCGAGCTGACATATTTACATCTATCCTCTCCCAACGTCGACCTAGCTTGAGGCACAACCGGGGCAGCCTCTATTCCCAGCTCACAGCTCTCGACTCCACCTCCCCTGGATCACTACCTTAGTATATGCGCACTCGTTATGGCTAATGTCAGGCTTTGGGTTGAGCTGTTTGAGGTATCGGAGGCACTGCGCTCCCGTACACGTGTCCACCGGACGCATTGTGATGCATAACCATGCTGTGGTCAGGTGCGGGATACTTCTCACCGACAGCATTCCTGCGCTTCTTCTTGATCTGGAAGTAAAGCGTCAAGCCAGCTATGAGCAAGCTAGGTATTCCGACGCCCAAGCTCGCGGCGAGTGCGACAATATCTGACCAGCTCAGCCCTCCGCTATCCGCCGCTGCCGATGGCTGTTGTGCTTCGGCAGACGACGTGCTGCTCGAGCCGAGCCTCGAGGTCTGCGTTGCCTGCCCATTACTCGAGGCACCTGCGCCGTTACTAGCCGTGGTCTTCAAGGACGTTCGCTCGCTCGTCAGAGTTGCTGGCGCACTCAGTGCGTTGGCTGCTTGCCCGTTGGCGGTCGCGCAGTACGAGTCATACAGATCCAGCATGCTTGTCAGATCGACTGACCAGTTCTCGACTTTGCTGCATCCCCTGCTGACGCACGATGAGATGTATGAGGTGGCAGAGCTACCCAGCCCAGTGTTGCAGTAGCAGCCGTTGATGGATTGGCAACCGCATTGCAAAGCAACCCCGAGGTCTTGATACCCGCCAACCCCGCAAGGATAGGCGCCATTGTACACGAGGCAGCCAGCTGCGCAGGCTCGCGCAGTCGAGTATGCAATTTCCGAAAAGATGCTGACCCTTGCGAGGGCACCTGTGGTGGTTGCGGCCAAGGTGAGGGGAGCCAGTAAGAGGAGACTAGCCATCGTCAAGGGTGCCGACGATGGTACTCGAGGGCTTTCCCGTGGAACCATGATCGGCGATTCTGCTGCGGGAGTTTCTTGGACTGTTCTCGACAGTCAAATGGAGGGTTCAGGCGCAATGTGGTGGGAATGTTGGGTATTCTTGGAGTTTTGAGTTGACAGGAGGGCTATCGTGTTCCTCAAGGGGCACCTAAGGTCCTCAACCGTCGCGGTCTCTATATCAAATGGAAGATTCAGCGCCATCTTCGTGCCAATTTGTTTGTCTCTATAGGGGACCAATGTGATTAAAGAAAACCCAAATAGCATGTGAGGGGCTGAATGCTGGCGATCGTGGCGACACTAGGCCGTTTGGGGCCGAAATCCGACAGCCCGCAGCGAGTCGAGAAGGACAGCTGAAGGCTTGACATGACCATCAGAGTACGTCTTGGCCGTCTGAAGAGACAAAGGGTTATGGTAATCTTTGGGCGGGCTGTTCAAAGTCCCAGGCCAGGCTCGAACTGGAGATCCAACGGCATGGCGTCGAGTGTGTTTGCAAGCTCCAACGCCGATGCCATCGGCCAGTCCCAAACATTCCATTGCAACTGGTCAATTACCGGTGGTTGGGCTTCTTTCGACGAGAATGTCTTTGTTTGGAGCGTGTCCAGGACGTCGGCGCATTGTGTAATGTAGCCGTTGGCATCGTCCGCTCTCAGGTGGCGCAAGGTCGTCGCGCAGGTCCTGACTAAATCCTCGTCCTCTTCGTCCGTCGAAATTGGCTGACCCTTCCATCTAGCGAAGAGAATAGTCAGCCCGGCTTGCCAAAGCATGTGCATACCATTTGGGTAAAGGTGCGCGATGATGACGGCGTCCAATCTTCGAGGGGTGGTCTCGTCGCCAGATCCTATCGCAAATAGACGGATGAGCTCCGCAGAGGCACGGCCACAAGCGATGAGAGAGACCGAAAACTGCGGGTCAGACGTTGTGAAGGCCAATGCTGGTCGGTGAATATGAACCGTTGCGTTGCAGAAGGCGGCGCGCAGGAAGGCGACTTCAAACGTGTCAATGTTGACTGCTGGAAGCAGGTCTCCCCCATCGTCGTCGGCATCGGTCAGTTTCTCAGTCGGCAACATCCGCTCCCACATAGTGAGCTCTGCTTGCAATTGCGTGATCTTGGCTACGCCACCGCGTCGACGAGTTGTCGTGTACAGCTTTTCCAGAGCTTCTCCGACAATGACTGCGAGCTTGAACATGCACAAGGCCGTGTCAACCTGGGATCGCTCACCCGGAAGAGGGAAGGCAACACTTTCGCGTGATACTTGGTCATGGTCTACGCGTGAAGGAAGATCGGTGTCCACGTCTTGGTCTCGTATTAGTCGCGGCATTCCATGATAGGCACTCGAGAATCTGACGGAGGTGTTAGCAATTGGCTAAGATGAGTGGGAGAGGGCTACCAACGCGTCGAGAGAGTACTGGCACCACCAGACGCGGCGTCGCAGCTCTGTCTCTAAAGGATCGAATTTAAATCGCTGAGAGTGTCGATGGAGTCCGAGGTTCTGCGCCATGCGTGTTGCCATGCCACCGAGTTGAGATGCGACTGAGTACCGGGACGAAAGTTGGAGGTAAATCTGAGCAATCTCTAGTCCCTGTAGCGTTGGTAACGAGGGTCTCTCATGCAGCTTGCTCGTCAGAGTTGCAGACATGTGGTAGTACTTCTCGGACAAGCATAGGAAGTGCTCGTGGGCCTGAGTGCAAGTCCCCGGAAGACCCAGAGTTCCCAAAGCCAGAAGCCCTAGAACCTGGTGCAGAATACTGAGATCAGCATTCTCCGGATCGTCTCGAAGTCTATGAAATGCTTCTAGAGTGGAATGCTTGTGTACGATGGGATAAAGCGGTGTCCAGCGATCAATTGTGGCCTCGAGGATATCGGCAGCGTTGCGAGGGAACTGAGCAACCATCGCACCAATCAAGTGCGCCTCGGAGTCTTTCGGCGGGTTACCCCAGATGTTGTGTAAGTATAGGCTGTACACACTGCTTGGGAACGTGTCGGTGTGTATCCGGAGCATCTGCAACTGTTGTTCAGCTTGACTGATGAAGTGAACCCCAGTCGAAGACCCGGCGAACATGGCGATCTGATCATCGTTGGAGACCAGTCGGCCCATGTGGCCGATCACAGGCTCAGGGCCCTGTCTTGACCTCACGATCGATATCATGTCTGCACGACGTGGCCATGTTGATGTCGATCTGTCGGAACCATTCGATATTAAAACGCTTGGCTGGGATTGCCCAACCATGCGCGATTGTGAAGGTTCTGTTGGATTCAAAGTCGAGTCCACCACACCGGCCGCTGAGTCGGGGGTTCTCACCGGAGCCGACCCGCTCCGTCTTTCATCAACGACTTCATTCTCGTAGTAACTTGAAAGCCATCAGCATGGATTCTGCAGCTAGAAAAAGCTGGTCCTTAGGTACCTTTTTCTTTTTCGGTTGCGCTTCAGCTTGGTCGATACCACACAGGCGACACCGCCCACAGTGCAGGGCGTGCACTGCAGGTGGATGCGTCAGTTAAATCGACAGATGGCTCTCGGGTTGCTGCAGCGGTCCGCGGGAATAGCTCACCTTCTCCCCATCCCCATAGCAGCGGATTTTTCGTCTGCAAGTGTGAAGGTATGTCAGCGGGTTTGGTTCCAATGGCCATGGGCGCTATTTCAATGAAAGACGCATTCAACAGTTGGTCCAATACATACCGCCGACAGCGGTCACTGCGGTGGTACAAGTCAGCAGACGGTAAATTTCTCAAGCGGCGGAGCTCTCACCAAACTTGTCCAGATTGCGCTCCGCCCGGGGTTTCCTGTCCATTCATGCTACCGGCGCCGTCGACATCATCAGTCTAAGGAGTCTCAAACTCTTTCAAGTCCATATGCTTGCGACAGTGCATGAGAGAGTCGCGCGCGCATGAGCCGTCGGTGATGATGCGATGTTGTGGAGAAGATTCAGGATGCGCCGCCCACAGCGGAAATTCTGCAGTGGTGTTCCCGCATGACTCGGTTAGTTGCATGCTGCTGGGTGACCCAACACAGCACATCCCGCTTAAGAGTGCCATTCCCCGTTGAGCAACGTCATAATAGTCCATATCATAGTCCAAACGGACTCTTCATCTTTTCAAGTTTAGTGGGAAAGAAATTCGCATTTATGTGCAAGGAATCTGTTGAGCGTTTCCAAGAACGATAAGAGAATCGCCAAGTACGTAGGGAAATACAGGGGTGTGAGAGACGCAACGCTAGGCGCCCGTCCAAAGAAAGGACGAGACTATCTTTTCAAACCCCGAGGTTTCCATGGATGAATGGAACAATCCAAAACGTTTCTCGAGATCTTTCAAATGTAGTTCTAGCCTCTGAATTGTGTGGCAGAACTCGGTCTCAAGACGCGAACACGTTTATGGTGTGAACACCATTGGACGATAAGACAACTAATGGATATGGATTCTACTTTGTTATACGCCTTCACCATGAATTGATGCTCACTTTTTTTACTTCCAATCTCCCTTCCAACTAACTAATGTGTGCCATTTGTGGCGTTTCCATTGCCATTGACTTGAACAGTCTTCTGTCCCAGGAGCTCGTCAAGCATCAGTTGACAGCATCCCAAGTACTTGGTGGGATCGCACAGCTTGGAGAGATCCGTTGAGGCAAGGTGTGCTGTGACTTGTGATGACTTCTCCAAAGCCTCTTGCAAGGAAATACTGTTCTCATGAGCCTCGACACAGGCCTTGTAGACAATCTCATGTGCCTCTTGGCGACCAGTGTACTTAGCCAGGTCCATCATCACAGCTTCAGCGACGATCAAACCACGCGTAGACTTCAGGTTGGCCAACATGGCATCCTTGTTGACTTGCAGGCCAGAAAGAGCGAACTTAGCCTGGTGAAGGGAACCAACAATGGAGATGAATGCAGTGGGAATGGCAGCCCACTCCAAGTGCCAAGGGCCAGATGCTCTCTCAAAATCGGAGACCATGCCGTCCAGTACCAGGCCAGCCTGGGCACGGAGAATCTTGGACTGCGCGAGGATGACCTCGCTGGAGATGGGGTTGCGCTTCTGAGGCATGGTGGAGGACGCGCCACGGTGAGGAACGTAGGGCTCTGCAACCTGGAGAGAGTCATGTTAGTATGGAACCTATCGAAAATGACGTCATAATAGACATACCTCGTTCAGCTCATTTGAGGACATGACAATCAAGTCAAGAGCAATCTTGCCCAAGCTGCCGCCAACCAGGGCAAGGTAGTTGATGATTTCCGCAACAGTGTCGCGCGCGACGTGCCAGGTGATAACCGGGTCCTGGAGCTCAAGAATGGTCGCCAAACGCTTGCGCACGCGGATACCGCTGTCAGAGGTACCCAAAGAAGCGAGAGTTCCAGCAGCACCGCCGAATTGAACAAGGAGGCTGCTCTCCTTGATCTGCTCGAGACGCTTGACGTGACGGCGGAAGCCAGCAAGCCAGACGGCGCACTTATATCCGAAGGTGATGGGGAGGGCGTGCTGCAAGTGGGTTCTGCCGGCCATCGGCACGTCGCGGTAGGCGGCGGACATATTTTCGAGGGTGGAGGTGACCTTGCGGAGGAGGCGCTCGACGATCTCAAGACCATGCTTCATCTGCAAAACTGAGGCAAGGTCCATGATATCTTGGGTCGTCGCACCCCAGTGGATGTATCCGGCTGAGAAGACTTTGTGTTAGCTCCCGCATACAACACCCAACCGAGCTCACTGGCCGACTTACAGGTCTCCTCGGGCACCCATTTTGACATCTGCTCAACCAAGGGAAGAACTGGGTAGCCAACAATCTCAGTGCGGGCGGCAAGCAACTGCCAGTCAATCTTGGAGACGTCGCAGTGCTCTCTGAGAACAGCAGCCGTACCAGAAGGCACGATGCCCTCAGCTTCCTCGGCCTCAGCCAGAGCGCACTCGGCCTTGATCAGGTTGGCAACATAAGATCTCTCGGAGAAAGCTTGACGAGCCTCCTCGGTACCGAAGATGTTGCCGAACAACGTGGAGTCGAAGACAGTAGCGGCGGACATGGTGAAGGACTGGTTTGAGATGAAGGTCTTGGTATTGCTGTTGGTTCTGCAGCAAGGGATGTTTGTGGAGAAAGCCAACAGAAGAGACTCGTTCGTTTTCAGAAGGAAGGACGCGGCGGTTCAAATGTCCCAATGACATTCAAGTGTTCCCCTCGAACACTTTTATTTTTTCCCAGGACGGAATCCTTCTGCCAGCTCCGGTCTTACACCGAACCCCGCGGTGGGGCACGGGATAACGCGATAACGGGGGGCCGGAGGGCGGGATAAGCACGGCGGCCAACCACACACGGAGTAGCGGAGTAGCGGCGTAACGGCGTAGCACGGGCCAAGGCCCGGCGAACTGGTCTTGGCCCCGTACGATCCCCAGCCCCGGGTCTGCTGCCACCCACCGCAAACGTGGGATAAACTCATTGCGGGGAATCTGGAGTTCTGGGGGTTAGTGTGCTTAGTGTGGTCGAACCATCCCCGCAAACCCGGGGCTCGATTCGACAGGTAAATGTCTGGAGGTATAATTATGGCCATGTCTCTCCTTGGTTTCTTCTGTTTTTCTCCAAGAGATCAGCTCGCCTGTTTTGTTCTCTCATTTTTCTTATTGACAAAGAATCTGGCCTCCGAGACTCTACCTTTGTCACCATGTCGACCACTTTGGACCATAAGCCTGGCGGCCCCCTTGAAATCGAACATGACGAAAAGTCGGTCAAGGGGGAGGCTGTTGTCTCTGGAGACTACTCTGGCGCAGCTGAGAAGACCGATCCTGTCGAAATAGCACTTGTCCGAAAGCTTGACAGAAGAATCATGGTGAGTCTGGTAGCTCAACCATCAGACGATCTAGCGCTAACATTCTGCAAGCCAATTCTCTGGGCCATGTACTTCTTGAACTACGTATGTCGATCGTCTTGTGCCGTTCCACTAGACCATTCTGCTAACATTCGTCCCAACAGCTCGACCGAAACGCCCTGCCCCAAGCTCGTCTGAACACCCTCGAAGAGGACCTCAACCTCAAAGGTGTCGAATACAACACTGCCATCTCCATCCTCTTTGTCGGCTATCTTCTAATGCAAGGTCAGTCACCACCGAAGACTTTTGTACCAGCAACATAGTTGACCCGGAGCAGTCCCTTCAAACATGTTCTTGACTCGGACAAAGCCGTCCGCGTATATGTCAATCTGCATGATTGGCTGGGCGGCCATCTCTGCTGCTACCGCAGGCGTCAAGAATTATTCTGGACTCGTCGCATGTCGGTTCTTCCTTGGTTTTGTCGAAGCAGTAAGTTTTTGTCACGAAGGAGCAAAGTTCCGTCCATACTGACAACTGCATAGCCATTCTACCCCGGCGCGTTGTACATGTTGTCAATCTTCTACACCCGAAAGGAGCTAGCGACTCGAATTTCACTTCTCTACACAGGCCAGGTGGTCAGCACTGGTTGCTCAGGCCTGATCGCTGCTGCTACATTCGCAACACTTGATAAGGTCAAGGGAATTGCTGGATGGCAATGGTACGAGTCTTCGCTCCATTCATAGCAAAGCATATACTTACAGCACATTTGAAGGCTCTTCATCATCGAAGGCTCCGTCACTGCCTTGGTGGCCATCTTTGGCTTTTTCCTTCTCCCCGACGACCCCTCCGAGACGCGCTGGCTTACCGAGGAAGAGCGCAAGCTCGCTGTTGAGCGCATCCGTCGTGACACTGTCGGTCATCAAGAAAGAGGATCGACTTGGGAGGGTCTTAAGCAAGCTTGCAAAGATCCGAAGACCTGGCTCTTTTGCCTCATGCAGAACTTGCACATTTCGGCGTGTTCTTTCAACAACTTCTTCCCTACCATCGTCCGCAGCATGTAAGTTACTCGACACAAGACAGAAGCTTCTCATTGACGAAGATGATGCTTACACCTTTGCTAGGGGCTTCCGATCTACTACCGCTCTTCTGCTCACAGGTAAGCCTTTATTTCCTGCTGAGTTGGATTACGGGACTGACAAACAACAGCGCCACCTTACTTCGTATCTGGCTTTCTAGGAATTCCCTTTGCATGGTCTAGCGGCAGGTTCAACGAGAGGACTTGGCACATTACTGCTGGCCTAAGCCTGGCTATTGTTGGTTTTGCCATGACCTGCGGCAGCCAGAACAATGCCGTTCGCTACACGGCCACCTTTCTCTACGCAACGGGAGCTTACAGTGAGTCATTGTGTGGTTTCCTCCAGAATTTCACCGCTAACATGGTATCAGGTGTTGGTTCTGTAATCCTCGGTTGGGTCAGCAACACGCTTTCTCAAACTCCTGAGAAGAAAGCCGTGGCTTATTCACTGGTCAACGTCACTGCTAACCTCGCATACATCTACTGTGCTTATCTTTGGCCCAGCTCTGACGGGCCTAAGTACATGATGGGCTTCTCAAGCATGATCGCTTTTGCCGCTACCAGCATCATGTGCGCCTGGGCTATGCGCGTATGGCTGATCCGGGTCAACAAGAAGATCCGGGAGAGTGAGGATGAGAACGTCAAGCTTTACGCCTACTAGAAGTTCGGTATGAAGCATCAGAGGAATGGCTTTGGGATTAATGTCGCTGTGTCTCCTCTTGCAGTTGAGTTACGACTTTTCAAATCTGGGGGTTCTAAGTAGATGCTCGTTCAACCACTCATTGCTTGAATGAGAAGAATAACTGCCGCATCCGAGAGTTATGGTGGTCGGTCAAAGACTTCCATGGATTTCAATGACTTCATGGGAAGATGTGTTGGCGAACTCTTTGATTCAAGCCAGCAGTCCAATTAAAGCATCATAGTGTGCCCGGCGACGCCACTCCCAACTTCACGTTCCTAAAGTCAGTGGTTGGGGAAAGTGCAAACCGTTATCATCGGGCAAGATTCCAAACTTGGTACCACAGCGTCTTGAGTCCAAATATGAATATAGATTCCCCTCAGTGGCGCTGGACGATGATTTTCCTCAAGTTTTAATCAATTTATCCCCCTTGCGTTTACGCGTACCTTCGCTTTTCCGTGTGTCTGACTGGTGCGGCAGTCACTTTATTGGTTTTTAAATGCGACCTCGGGCCATATCTAGGTGCATGCCGGGACTTCGAAAAGGGGTGCTAGATCTGCATGGTCGGTTGTCACCCCCGCTTGACAGAAATCCCGAACCTGGATAATATGAAGCTTATGTCGGCCAAGCTAGCCGGTAGTGTAGCTGTCAAATGCACCTGCAATCTATGCGCAAACAGTGGCGCGCATATATCGGGCGAGAGGAACTCCGGAGCCGTCCGTGTGGATTTGAGAAAGAGAAAGGTACCTATTTGAGAGCTCCCGGATGGTTAGACGGGACGATAGAGCTTCGATATTACCACCTGCATGGGTAGAGATATCCTTATGATCGCGAGCTCAAACAGCGGTAATGTTTTGTTTGGCAACGCCGGTCGAGCATTTTCTGAATTTGTCAGTCAAATGAATGGTAATGAAGTACACTTGGAACTGAAAAGCTTGAGGAGATGACTTGCTTTCGGAACTGGTCCGCTACCAAAGCTTGTTGGCTTGGCGCTCTGCACGTCTGGCACAACAGAGCCCCTCAAATTTCCAGTCATCAATCGCTGCCATGCCCATGTCATGTCCTCTAGAAAACACAGAAAGTACGGCTGTCTACAGCCACCGACAATTTCTCCACGCGAGCGAGTGAGGGCCGGTGAATGCCGGGGCAGTTGAAGGCTCTCACAATGACGGTTGATTACGCCTTTCTTAAGAGTACATACGTCTTGGAAACTTGTCGTGTCCCCTTGCAGACGTATGCACCTGATCGATCCAAATTTGACCACTTTGAGGTTCGGATCGTTGTCACCGTAGCTTCCATATGGCAGTTCGGTGTCCGGTCCCGTGCGACGATCCTTCGCTGCTCCACCCTCGGACTAGAGTCGCTTCAGGTCCGATGGAGATCGGCCGAGAGGGTCAACGTTAAGCTTAACCTTCTTTTGACAGGTGGCGACGAAGTGTTTGCCCGAGTTGGGACGGAACATGGTTGCTCAAGAGCGAAAGCGAGGTGCAAGCAGCGGGAAATTCCATCCAACAGCATCGTTGGTTCTCAATCCCGTGCTCCTTTCATTTGATTGAATCCTTGCGACTGAGCTGCAATTGGGAATGAAGCGGAGAAAACAGTCTTTCCAGTGTGTCATTTAGAGCAACCTAAACCGAGTGGCCCGCTTGACAGCCCCCTGTCTGGGATATTCCCCGACCTTCAACTCCCGGATGAGGGAAGACTAGCCGGACCCGCCCGCCAATGGAGTTGTCTCCGACGGCTGGGGTAAAGCGTCGGGGTTGCGGGCCTAAATATTCCCATCACACGGAGGTTCCCAAGATCCAGGGACCACTCCATCGGTGAACAATATGGTGACCCCGGCGGCCAGACAGACCCATATTCACCCCTTGTTTGGTGGGAATAGACTCGCACAAAGCCGCTTGTGAGATGCCGGCCCAGCCCTATAGCGCCGCTTGGCACAAACCGTTGCATATTGCTGAGAGATGAGGGCTCTGAGAAGTGAGCTGCTGCCCAGGCAGGTCGGGACGAGGCCTCCTCGTGTCACCCCACCATCATGGTGTTGAGAGGACGAAATTGCATGGCCTTAGCTTCATGGATGTCCTTTTAAGACTGGGTTCCCCCGACGCGAATCCAAATACCTTCCTTAGTCTGGTCTTTGTCTTCATTCTCTTCTGTGAATAGCTTTCCGCCGCTGTATCTGCCAGTCTTTGGTTGGCAAGACATCATGAAGGTTTCGTTCCTCTCTCTCGTCGCCGCTTTCGCGAGCGCGGCGAACGCTCAGGTCCAGGGCAAGCCCTTCGGCTTCGCTGCCGGCACCACTGGTGGTGGCTCTGCCACTCCTCAGTACCCGTCGTCTCTTGCTGAGTGAGTAACGAAGCGAATCTACTCTAGAAATTCTATATCCATGTTTCGGGGAACGATTACTGACAGCGACAAGGCTCAAGACATGGCTCACAGACAGCACGCCGCGTGTCATCATGATCAACCGCACCTGGGACTTCCGCAACACCGAGGGCACGACATCCACCCAGTGCTGCAGTGACAACCGGACCACGAAGTGTCCCGGCGGCACGTCTGCAGGCCAGGCCTGGATTCAGGATACCTGTGATGCTGCCAGTGGTACCTGGGTTTCCTGCACCTACGACAACGCGGCCCGGACCCCGATCGATGTTGGCAGCAACAAAAGTATTGTCGGTGTTGGCACTTCTGGTGTCATTATCGGCAAAGGTCTGCGTGTTCGCGGTGGAAACAGCAACGTTATTGTTCAGAATGTAGGTCCATTTGGTGCCTTCCTCAGCCTCCCCAGGCCGCACTAACACACCTAGGTTCACATCACGAACTTGAACCCCCAATACGTCTGGGGAGGTGATGCCATCACCCTCGACGGCTCCGACAGAATCTGGATCGATCACTGCAAGATTTCCCTCATCGGTCGTCAGTTCATTGTTTCAGGGTGGGGTGCTGCCGGCAAGGTCACTATCTCCAACAACGAGTTTGACGGCAAAACTACCTGGTCTGCTGGCTGCAACGGCAAGCACTACTGGGCTCTTCTTCTCATTGGAGCGAAAGATTACTATACCTTCGCTGGCAACTATTTGCACGATTTGTCCGGCAGAGCGCCCCACATGGGCACAACCAACGGTGTGACTGAGAACTACTTCCACGGAGTCGTAAGTGAGCCCTGGGGATCAAGATGAAGAACAAAGCTAATCCGGGGGCGGCAGAATAATTATATAAGCGCAGTTCAAGGTCACTCCTTTGATATCGATGGAAATACCTTTGTCTTGCTGGAGGGTAATTATTTCGACTCCGTCACCACGCCCATCACTCCCGCCAGCTCCACGAACGGAGGCCAGATCTACGTCGTCAACACCGTCGACGAGGCTTCCCGCTGCACTTCCTACCTTGGTTACATCTGTGAATGGAACCGGGCAAGCGGTTCTGGCACCGTTACTTCCCTTACTAGCACCACAGCTCTCACAAAGCTGAGCGCCTTCAAGTCCTCCCTCATCGGCCACATCGGTGTTGCCGATGTTCCCGCCAAGGTCAAGGCCAACGCCGGTGTTGGAAAGACGACTAGCACTAACTCTTAAGTTGGCTTGTTGGCGTTCGGTAACCCTGTTCCCCCGTTGGGGACTGCAAGCCCTTCAGGGGGCCCACGAGCATACTTACATTCGCTGTATATACTGGACATGTACATACACGGTCTTTGGACTTTTACAAGCTTGAAACCTACTCAATCAAACCTACGTTTTATTGGTTAACCAGGGTTCGTGTACAATTATGTTGTTGAAGAAGCATTTTCCCAGTTTCGGCATGCTGGCATCTCGGCCGAAGGGCTAGCGTTGGTTGTCTTTGTTTCAAACTACAATGATAAAGAGATTGCCTGATTTTCCTGTGTCTGCGCGGCTACATCCTGTGAACTTAAATACTCCTGTCCTAGACGATGATTGCGACGACGACGACGACGACGACGATAGCAACGACAATAATAGAAGTGAAGACGTTAAGGTAGAGTATGGCCACAGGAAAAGTAGTCAGTATAGCACAGGAGAAATAGACGGTCTCATGATAAAAGGCCAGATTCGTGCAATCCTAAGAAAGAAGAGAAGAGTACCACTGGCCCCGGGTATCCATATAAGCGCAAATCCGCTGTAATCGTTCACTTATCCAAACGCCATACACCTAGCCATCAGCTGATAGTAACAGCAATCCCAGAAGTCAAAGCCACAACTTTTATGTATACCGAACCTGAACCAATCCACTCCCGTCCACTTCATGATTCCTTGAAATCCCACTCTTGCTGTATTGACGGGTTTTGCACCGCCTTGCCCTGACCTGATAGCCATGCATGGCAAGCCTCATATCGCGGGTGGTCAATGCCACGCTTACCAGAGGCGACCATACGATCAGCGACATCCAACACGCTGCGGCCCTCAACGTCACGGGCTTGTACGTTGGCACCGTTCTGCGTCAATGTGCGCATAGCCAGCTTCTTCCCCTTGCGCACGGCAATGTGCAGCGCCGTCTCCCCAGACCGGTTGCGCGCGTTGACATTGGCCCCGGCTTGGATGAGGAACTCGAGGATTGCGACGGGTTTCTTGTAGTCGTCATCTTCGGGCAGCTGCGCAACGAAGGCCATGAGAACCGTGTTGCCGTACTTGTCGTAGTGGTTCGGGTCCACGTCAAGCTCGATGAGGTCCCTGACGACGCCTTCGCGAGCCGTGAGACGCTCTTTGGAGGAATCGGAGAGGGACTTCTGGAGGATCGGCTTGTTGTGCTTGCGCTTGCGGCTGACGGGCGATTTTTGCTCTTGTTGCTCAACGGAAACGGCACCGGGGAACTTGGCAAGCAGGGATTCTTGGCTGAGGATGGCGTCGGCGAGGCAGTGGAGACCGTTGCGGCCTTGGGAGTCTTGTACGCGGGGGTTCTTATATGATTCATTGACGGTTCGAAGAAGGCTGGCTTGCTGTTCGATGGGCGAGGAGAGTCGTCGCTGGGTGCTTGCGTCCCATGTGGGAGACATTTCTTGGCCGATGGCAGAGGTGTAGGCTCGGCGGAGGTGACCTGGGATTGCGGTTTCGGGGATGCTTCCGAATGCATCGCGACGGCAATACTCCAAAGGATCCAGCAGTGCCAGAAGAGCGTTTTTGGTGTCCTGGTTCATGATTCGCGGGTCTTTGTTGTGGATGAGGTGGCAGAAATTGCGGCCGTAGACGTCGCATGTGTACAAATCGAAGCGTTGTTGTTTGAGGAATACAATAAGCTGGTAGAGATCGTTGGCAGGCGACGAGAACCAAGAATCATTAAGAACGTGCATAAAGGTCTGTCCAGCACTGTTGACCGCCGATGGGTTGGGCGACAGCTCCTGCTTCAAGGCGTGGGAGAGATGGGTGTGAGGGGCATTGCCGGCTGCGAGTAAGTGAAGGATTGTGTTGCCAAAGGCGTCGCGGCGCGCAAAGTTGCCATCCGCAGGTCTGCCATACATGAGGACTTGCTGGGCAAAGGGTTCCGGTCCCCTGTCTGATACCCAGGCCTCTTCCGGAAGCTCATCATTCACATGGCAGTAGCAAGATCTCGTGTCATGTTCGGGTAGGCCTGGTAAGCAGGCACCCTGAGTATGAAGGCGGTAATGGAGGCTCAGGAAATCGCCGGGAAGTGGTCTGGCTTCGGTCTCGGATCTCCTTTGTGGCGCGTCGTACTCAAAAATCCACGAAGCCGGGTTCGAGTCGGCGGTGCCGGGGCGGTCGTCGTCCATCGGCGACTGGTTGAGCATCGTATTACTGGGCATCGTGTAGCGTTTCAACAACTTGTTGACCTGGCGGATGAAACCGGTCGAGTACTCGGACAAAACGTCTCCCAGGGTGTGCATGGTGCCTGAGCGGCGGAGGCCCCCGGCTTCGGGCGGCGCGACGGAGGCGTATTCGGGGGTCATGAGGGTCGGCAGCGGGCCGGGGGCGGCGGGGTTCCACCCGGCGGACGAAGCGCGGGAGTAGTCAAAGGACTGGAAATCATTCACATTCGGACTGTTGCCGGCCTCGACTTTGAATTCTGGGTTAACGCTCAAGTGCGATCTGGAGCCGGAGGAGGCGGAGCGCGTGTAGTCTGGCGAAAAAGCATCCTCTGGGGGCGCTTGGCGTGTGGGGGAACTATCGAGGGCACCAATGCGACGGTCCATATCGGTTCGGGTTCGGGGGTGAAGCCATCGTGGTTCTTTGTCGAGAATCGCATTCAATTTCTTGTTGGCAGAATCCTTTCTGATAGCTCAGATGTCAGCATAAGCGCCGGCGCAATAGCAATGTCAGCGCGCATACCCTGGGCAGTCCCGGTTCCCTGGGGTCGCTTTGTGGACGACTTCTACAATCTTGACCAGAGGAAGAGTAGTATAAACGTATAATCTAGCCAGCTTGCGCTCGGCCGACTCGGTCCACAACGAAGGGCGACCGGTCTGAGTGGCGTGGGAACTGGAGGGAGACTCCGACATTGCGCTCTGGTTTGAGGCCGGCGGCCACAGCCTTGTGGTGTTGGACAGTGTAAAGCGTGTAAGTGAGCGTCTGAGGGTAAATCAACCGGATGGACGTTGAGATTCGCTTCGGATCAAGAGCCAAGGGAAAGATTGAAGCAAAAGGCTCAGGAAATGGACAGATACATGACGGGCGAACAAGAGCGTTCGAAATGGACTTCTGCGATGGGAAGTGAGGGGGGATGACCAGGCTATTCAATGGAGCTGAACTTTGGCGCGCGCCGCCGTGGCGCCGTGGTGCGAGAGGAGGGATGGGCGGCTCAGGCTGGAGAAGACGGGAGCCGGCACGGCGCAAGGATGGAACACAGCTAGAGCCTAGAGATGCAGCCCAGGAAGCTCGCCAACAACGATAAGACTGACTGGCTGGCCCCCAGAGATGACCGGGGTCTGCAGTTGCACAGCACTTGGAGCCTGGAGGGGAGGTCTCGAAGGTGGTCTGGCGGAGTCGGGTGCTCCAATGACTTCTCCGTGTCTCCCAAGTGGAAGAATGATGGTGGTGCCGCCGGTAGGCTGGGTTGCAGGGGACGGGGGCTCAGCTGTGTGCCTTGGAGCAGCCAGACTTGACTACTCTGGGCAATACGGGTGAGATATTGACGGGGTTTGACGAGCATGAGGTCGTGACTTCAAGACCACTTATCGCAGCCATGGCACACGGAACAAGGGAGCGGCTAGAACAAGCTCGCCGAAGGATTGCAGAAGGCTAGGAAGCGGCTCCCGCTGATGGTATTCGCGCGTGAAGAAGCTCCCTCACGTGCGCTCGAAGCAGCAGCATGTCCGATGAAGCCATCCGCGTAGCGAAGCAACCGCCGGCAGAGCGTGATTGATGATTGCTCTTTGATGTGTTCAGCTCAAGGCACCAGCATTCGGCCATCCTTGCCCGCGTCCACAATTCAAGGCATCAGCAACAACCCCTCGTCAGGACGACATCGGTAATTTGGACATCGGTTACAGTCGAAAGAGCGAGGACGGTCTTTGTTTCCCCTGGGGCAGACTCGATTGCAAGAAATGACTTCATCCTGGACGCCGTACAACGAACAATGAGCGGGAGGTCTGCCGTTTGGGCCGCAGTAGAATCGAGATGGGCGCAGCTTGTCTGCTGTCACTCGGGAGAGTGCGAGAATGATGCATGAGTGGAAGAACACAGAAAACAGCCCTGTCAGGCAGAGTCGAAGGAGGGGAATCGCTGTGTGGCAGTGTCCCCCAAAGGCCTCCGGGCGCACCGTGCAAGCAGTTCAGTTGAAGGGACATGAACTGGGGGGGAGGAATGACGTGCTGTGCCGTGCTGTTCGTTCTCGATTGTGCTGGGCCAGACCGAGAGATACGTATCCGTCTTACCCTGACCCATGTCTGTCTGCATCTCCATCTGAGATGATTAAGCTCATGTTGGATTTTGAAGCAAACAACGACAATAGATTGTCCCTTTTGGATATTACAAAGAGCTGCGTTGTTTTATCAGACAGAATTCATTCTCTTTAGTCTTCTTGTTCGATTCAATAGCGTTGTTGACACGTCAGTCTTCACCAAGTCGGCCTCAGACAAGGGTATTTTCCACTTCTCGTGTAGCCAACACAGACATTGATCAACCAAGCCCCTTCGTGATCTTGTGAATTTCAATGCCCAATATCAACTTGGTTGACAAAGAATATGAGTTGTTGGCCTCAACTACTTGATGGGACGGCAAACTATCCCGAGGATGTCAACAGGGAAGAGAATTTCACCCAGAAGAAGCGGAAGAGACTAACCATGCCCTGCCTCTTGTGACATGCCTGCCTTTCTGCCCCTCAATCCTTCCGCTGCACCGCCAGCCACAGCCACTGGTTCTGCATTTTCGTTTCATCAACTTGGAAGACATCTTGAGTTTGGCAGAGAGAGCACTCATATCCCATGGTTGGCGGCCTCGGGCAGCCATTTCACACCTTGGTAGTGAAAAGATTTCCATCATCTCAGCCACACCCTCCCTTCCCTTGCCTTGATCCATCCCCGTCATGAACCTCTGCATCACTGGTAGCCGCTGGATGCCTCCCCGCTGCTTGTGCCTCCGGTTCGGTTCCCCTCCCTGCACCCATCCGAGCCAACACGCATGTTGGCTAATAATTCCCAGTTCCAACGTGTTGGCCAGGGCCAGGGCATGGGGATGGCCCGCCTCTAGGGGCAGGACATCGTCAGATTCAGTGGCAACACCTGCTCCCCATTGAGGATGCGAAGCATCCAAAGCCAAGCCAAGAACGGTTTCGAGGCCAAGCTTTCACCCGTTGAACCCCTTGACCGCCCTTGAACGATCGTCTAGCGCAGAATCTCCTTCGACTCTTCTTCGACTTCACAAGCGATCTAACAGGATCCTCTCGTCCGCATTCCCGTCCCGCTCCGGCGCTAGGTCGCGCCCTGATGCTCCCGCCCGTTTAACCCCGGTCGTCCATCTCTCTTCCCATTCCATATCACCTTCGAATATTCTATGCCACCGCCACAATTAATGGGGCAGAAGCCAATACCCTCTCGTGCGCAGATTCGCGGGCGGCGTTTGTTTCATATCTTGCTCACAATCGTCAATTTCCAGGTGAGGTGGCGAATATCGCATCACATCCAAGCTCCAACGCGCGAGTGCGCGCTCCTGTCTTCAGGGATTCGCTCCCCGTGACTTAGCCACGTCTTTTTACAATTGATGTTGTTTTCGCTCAACAGCGCATTTCCATATCGTCTTTCTCCCATATTTGTTAATCGTCTGCATTCTTTAGAGTCCAGAAGAGAAGATCTGATGGCCCGGGGCCCCAATTTTGTTCCTAACTCCAACGCGCTAGCTGGTCAAGTGACAGCAAGTTGACCATGATACTGGACGCCGCCACACAGCTTCTGTCTGCGTAAATCGCACACGCGATATTTCAATTTCATGTTCCTAAGCGCCGCCATTGAATCCTAACCCCACAATTGCGATGATTCAACATAGGTTGGGAATTCGCAACGGAGTTGTCAGATACTGGTAATTGTATTTGTTTTTTTCTATTTTGTCGAACTGCCTACCCTTCTCTCCTTCATCATGTCCAGGTGAGTATAAGACCCACGATTAGTCGGCCTTGAATCTCAGACCTCACCAACACACCCATCACCACGATAATTACCCCTGCTCTCAGCGACCCAAACTAGACCGCACCAACATCAATCCACATACCCTACCACTCCACCTCTCATAATCATGTCAGGATCCAAGTACGGCGCTTCTTCTTCTAGGTAGGCAACCACGTCACACCCTCAAACGGGCCGTCCCTTTCTGACATCGACTAGACACCAGCAGTCATCGTACAGCGTGTCTTCCAACACTGGAGGGCGCACATCGAGCAGCTCATCCAGTCAGACACGGTACACCTCCTACGCTTCATCGTCCAGCACCTCGGACAGATTTTACGCCACTGGGCAGCCTACCGGCAGATCATCTCAGTCAATGGCCGTCCAGATGGCTGCGTGGGACCGACAGTGGAGCAGTGCCAGCAGTGGTGGTCGTCGTTGATGAACAGCATATGCACCTGAGTTTGCAGCCTCAGACGTGCAACCCACCTTGTATTATATTTCTTTCCTTGACGCGTACATAGTCGGCCGATACCCCAATGGAATACTTTTGTGAGAGCTGTTTCTCGTGAGACTTATGTGTGCAGGATAGCTGAATCTTGTTGTTGGTTTGGTTCTGCCTGGGTTCAGCTGTGTGAGTCGTCAAGATCTGAGAGCTCTAAGTAAATGAAGGAATCAGAAACAGCAACGCATGGGGTCTGCTGTCTTGAACGAGGTACTATTCTCCTTGTCACTATGAGTCTCACCGCCATAGTCAACTTAATCACGGCTGGCTGGAAGCAAGTTAAGATGGCAACTGAACAGACAGGTTCCACGGTACAAGAGATGACATCAAGTCGATCGCGGGGCGGGCCATTCTTGACAGAAACTCCACTGCCGGCCTTGCATGTTGATGGCAATGCGAGATTACCGAGTCGATCGCAGGCCGGTAGTCATCCCATCGGCTTTAAAGTCTGACGTGGGAACTGGACGATTCTGGCCGGCTGCATGATATAGCTATATGCGCAAGCAACTCCATAATCGTCAGCATGAGAGGGCGAGAAGGTTCAAAGCTAGCGTTTCGCTCGAATTCCGACCTGTCATCCGGAGATCATACGTATTTGAGACGACGATGCGCGCACCTGGCTTTTTCTGCCCGTCGGCCGATCACTCGAGCAGATCTTGGAATAGCTTCAGACGCAGATGACACCAAGTGGCCTCCCAACACAGGCCAAGATCGACTGAGCAGGCCACACCATGGACCGGCCGTGTCGGTGGCACGTCGAGTTCATTATGCCCATTGACGACAAAGAAACAATCTCGAGAGCCCCGCACCTTATTCCGGTTGACATCCGACCGGGGAGGGTCGTATATGTAGGGCTGCTTCTTGGACCAGAACAAACCAATAGCGCGCGAGTGAGGACAAACGGAAGTGAAACCAGGCCCTTCGTTCTGGGTCTTAATCGCCTGGTTCCCAACCGGGACCTCCCGTAGTCGGAAGACTAGTCCCGGCAGTTGCAATCCTCATGTCTGTGTGAGCCTCGATAGCTTGGCGCGGCTGAAACTGTCATCCGCAACAGAATTGGGACGGAGGATGTAATGAGCGGAGGATGTGGAGGGGGGAATTCAGGGAACTATACCAGCAGCAATATCACCAGTCATTACTCCCGAGGTGCCGAAGTGACAGGTCTCATGTATTTTCCGAGCGGAATCATGCGTTGTTGCTGTCAGACCGCACACTTGTTCTTATGCATCTTTCAGCGAGACCCTAGATCTTGCTAGCGGCGGTGGTGTTTGGGGCGAGTTAGTCTTGATCCGGAGGTGTAATTGATTGATTGAACAAGAGAGAAAAGGAGAGAGAGCTCGCGCCAGACCGTGGCCGGAGTGAGGCAGGGGACATTCCTTTTGATTTCGAGTAGACCCCGCCGGCGCACGAACCTCAACTCGACCGAGACACTTGCTGCTCCTTGCAGTGTTTTGCTGTTCATTATGCTCGCTGCTCATTGCTCACTTCTCACTTTGACACCACACGTTCACACGTTTTCTCCACCACGTTGCCTTTATTCACCTGAACTTTCTCTCTGGCTGGCTGGCTCTTTCCTTATCGAAGTTTGAGAGTGGAAGTGGGCTTTATCGCGTTCGTTGATTTGCAGAATGTGATATCCGCAACTTAATTCTTGTTGTCTCACCGCGAATTGTCACCACCGCCAACAGGGATCACCACCCGATCAATTAAAAGAGGACGCTTGACCACCAAATGCGACGCCATGACCGAGATGAAAATGCGCAGAAAGCGCGTCGCAGAAGACGATGAAGAAGACGAATTTTATCACAGCCCCCCAAACAAGAGAGGCCGCGCTGGATCGGCCGCCTTCAAGTGGCTCTGGGCACCATCACCGCATCCAGATGACCCGCGACCGCAGGGTCTCTGGCCAGACACCGAGAGGCTATTTCGAACCCAAAGCGACCACCGCGACTTCAACCTCCCGCGCTCCTTCTCGCTCCCGCCGGAGACTTCCTCAAGGCGCACCAGCAGGCGCCGGGGTGCCATCTCGGTGACGTCGTCGCCGCCGCCAAGCGAACTGGATCGCCATCTCGCCATGCAACTGCAACAGCAAATCGCCATCATACGGCTCAAGGCGGCATCCCGTGGTGCGGACGACGACGAGGTCGAGAGAATGCGACGTGAACTCGAGGACGTGCAGATCGACGCGGCCCTCCCCTCCATCCTGGGCATCTCCTTAGACTTTGACCGCAAACTCGACCTCGGGTCCAGTCGTTCGCCGCAAGGGTCAGAACAAAGAGGTAAAGTCACGAACACCCACCCCCCAAACCATCCTAACGGTGACGACGAGTCAAGACTCACTCGCCCTCGCCCTCTTCTCACGTTTTCTTTCTTCTTCCTTGGCCATGTGCCTGTCTCAGCAGTTGAGAGTGGGAAGCCGGGGGACCACCACCACCAACATGACTGGACCCATGAACCTCCCAAAACCCATCCTCCCTGGCCGTCGATCAAACATGAGAGATCCCATCTAACACCCTGCACACAGAATCCAGTTCGTCGCCCGCCTGGTGTCTGTGGGATTCCAAGAAAGCCAAATCGGGCACCGGCGTCGTCGGCAGCTGTCGTGCAGCAGCAGACGACAAGAGGAACCTGCGACAGCACCAGCACCAGCAGGTCGGTACTGGGTGTGGTGCCGTCGTTCGTGGTGTAAGCGGTGGTTGCGGCGCCGGGGGAGAGGCTCCAGCAGCGGCGGGACTGTGGAGGAGGCCTCGGACTTGAGACCAAACTCTGCTTGCTGCATGCTCTGCCAAGCCTTTTTCTTCTCTTTTTTGACTTCCAAGACACGACACGCTTCCGAACAGACGGGGAGCAAGCACATGTAATTATTATTATTCGAGCACACAAGACAGCGATGGATGGGGTTGCTTAATGCAGCAACGGGTTGTGATGTGATGGCATGTTGGAGGGCGGGGTCGTTGGATGGCATGAATGTCAAAGGGTCATAATAAATTTTGTATTATACTGAGCTGGTGGTGTTGATACGGGTGTCATAAGGCCCCCTTGTAGAACAGTAATTAATAACATGAAGAGTAATAAATAGTAGAACAAAAGAGTGAACGTTATTTTTGAGCGCATTAATCATAGGTAGTCGTCCAAAGGCGTGTTTTACTCCTCCTCCCCCTCCTCTCGGCCTCCCTCCCTGTTCATTTGGGAGGCGGCGAATCTGACCTCCTAAATGGCCAGTCCGAACCCTTCTCCCCTGTCGGGCTGTCGACCAGGTCCCCAAACGGGCTCACGGTCTGCGTCCGTCTCAACCAGCCCTTGCTCCCCTCCACAAGCTCGCCTTCCTCGTCCACCTTGCTCAGCTTCTCGTTGTTGGTCGAAGCGAACGGGTTGGTGTTGGTGGCTGAAGCAAATGGCGGAGAAGGTCCTTGTGATCCCCCGGTCCCCGGTGGCTGATCCTGTTGTTGCTCTCTATTTCGAGCTGGGGCCGGAGTTGGAGGCAGAGCCGTATTTGGCGGTCCGTCTCTCGACTTTGGCGGGAAGAGAGAGTACGGCGGTTGTTTCCTCGGCGACGGCGGCACCACTGGCTTTCGACTCACCGACGGCTCTCGCTGTATCGTCTGCATCTGAGGTGCCGACTGACTGACGAACGTCGTCGTTCTCGAAAAATTTGGTGCCCCGTCGCCAAAGTCACTCACCGCGTACCCCATCCCGCCCGACCCCGTCGTCCGTGCCGTGTCTGGCCTCGTCGGTGATATAGAACTTTTTAGGTCTGGCGGATAGCCGTTGTTGGCCGCTAATGCGTTTGTCGTCATGAGCGTATTCTGTTTCGGGTAGCTGATTTCCCGTCGAAACTCCCTCTCCTTTGCCTCCTTGCGTTTGCCCCGGCGATAGCGTGTCCAGATGTAGAAGCCCAAGATGGTGAGAAGTGAAGAGCCGATGATCGCGCCCACAACTGCGAGTGCTGCTTGCGTGACTGAGACGGCTGCTCCCTGTGCCTGTGAGACTCTCAAGTTGGCGTCGTCCTGTTCATGTGTTAGTCGTGTAAGTGATGCAAAGTGTGAGTGAGTTGTAAAGACGTACCCTGGCAGCTTGAATCTGCTGTTGCGCTTGCTGCTGAGCACTCTGGATAGCAGCACTCGCAGAAGCCGTAGCAGATGCAATGGCCTGGGCAGCACTGATACTCGCGCTCGCCTGGATGCTCGCAATCTGTGACGCCAGCTGCTGGTTCGCACTGCTCGTCACAGACGCCAGATTCGCCGCAATGTCCCTGCTCGCACTCTCCCTCGCCTGCTGCTGCGCGTTGGCAATGCCCTCCCTCGCGCTCGCCTGTGCCTGTACTACGGCGTTGTTCGCCGAGATGGACGCCCTCGTGGCGGCGTCGTTGGCCTGTCTTGCCTGTTCCTCTGCCTGTCGTTGTCTGTCTTGGGCCTGTCGTACCTGGTCGTTGGCTTGTTGAACAGCCTGTGCCGCCGACTGCGATGCCGAGGCGATGGCCTGCTGGGCGGACCGGGACGCCTGGTTGATCTGGTCGATGGGGTTAAAGCTATCTTGTCTCCCAAAGAGGGCGGCCGGCGTGGGTACCGCCAGCACGACGCGGTCTTCGAGGGGTATGGGCTTGTTGATGTCCACCGACGCCGTTGGGGGCTCCATATCCCGCCTCCCCAAGAGGTCCATCATGATATGTCTTCCTGCTCCCCCTCGCCTCCGGTGAGGCTGTGCCGGTGACTGATGATCCCCCGCGTCGACCCATCGTGCCCACCGTCCTTTGGCCCCATCTGTCTTTGCTACCGCCGCTAACACGAAGCAGACCCAAGCAGATAGTAGTAGTATTCGTGGGAGGCAAGCCTTCACCATGATTTCATGTCGGATTATGTATGCCTCCTCTTTGCTGTAACCATATTATCCCTATTCTTCCACGGGTAATATAACACACAACACACAAAAGATGTATAATTCCTGGATTCACGTCAACACAAGAAACGAACAAAAGGAAAGATGAAAACACAAAAAAAAGACCAATCCAAGAAAAGGGCTAAAGGTTCAGCGAAATGTCCCTAGTCGGCGGCCCTCGCCCATGTTATGGACCGCTTCGTCCTAATTGTCCCCCAGTCCCACGACTCTTGTCGCCGCCCTACGGCACCATTCCTCTTTGGTTTGACCCCATCATCCCTCCCCTTCCGTGCGGTTGACTCCGCTTCGATATCACGCCCGTCGCTATCCAGTCGGCTTCATTGGCAGAGGGACGGGGGCGGAGACGGACGGGGTTGGGCCAGACGCTGGTAACTGCCCGTTGCCCGGTTGGTTGCCTTTCGGACGCTCTCAAAGGAGTGGAGTTGAAGTGGAATGGTATCCTTTCCCATAGATCAGATTTGGGCCCGCGGCGAACCGTCCCATCTTCTCATTCGGTCAGACGCCCAGGCTCGAGTTGGTGGTTAATGCACAGATGGTTTCACAAGGGGCTTTGGAAACAGAAAGCTGACAGAAACGACAGAAAAGTTTATGCCTGCCGAACGGGAGTGGTTTGCTATACCCTCGCGGCATCAATATTCGGTTGCGTTCCGAGCTTGGTATTGTCTCAAAAGCCAAAGTTGGTCTGGATCCCTGGTCAGGTTGAGGCTCTTGAAGGAGGGGTGTTGCAATGGCGGGATTGCCCCTCGAACCAGCGTCGATCCTCTCGTGCTCCTGGTGTCGCATATCCCTGTCCGGCGTCACTTGACTCGGGCCCGGCGTGCGGGCAAGACCACGAAGGTCGGGGCAGCCGGAGGAACTCCAGGGGAACTGACAAGATTTCTGCAGAGTCTGTTCCTGAATCGCTCCCAACTCAAAAGAAGGGAGGTGTTCCTTCAGGGTCTGCTTCTTTTCCTTTCCCCCTCCCTCCTAGTTGGGAAATGACGACGAGAGACAAATACTGAGCAGGGACCGACCTCAGTCGGCGACCCAAGAACAAGATCAAGATTTTCGGAAGCCGGCGAACTAACCGAAAAAGAACGAGTCATCGCAGCACGCGGTAACCGCCCCATGGCGCGTGCGGGCGGCTGGCATACGATGAGGAGGGGGGGGAACGGCGGAAACGTTCTTGAGAAAGCGGGCTGAAGAGATTTGGAAACGTTCTTCACATTGACCATCTATATACCAGTGGTGTCCCGGCCTTTCTTCCTGTTCGTCCACGATCTCCGTCGATCTGTGAGAAGAAGAATCAGCCATCCAACCAACACCCAAAAACGTGGCGTGACTGACTGGCTGCGTGGCACGCCCCATGCAAAACTAACCATATCTCCCAACGCCTGTCATGCATCCATCCTGCACGGAGAGGATATCCCGTACCTAGCACCTGGCCAACTTTTTGTATGTGTGTGCCTGAAATCCGATGTGTTGTGTTTGATGAGACTGGACGAAAAGAAATCAGGTCATGCCAAACACTTAGTCTCCGATGTTTCTCGGAGTATTTAGTGCAGCCCATGACTCTCCGCTCCGTCACGTCGCCCGTCGCGGAAGTTTCCAGGCGAGGAAAACGCACGAAGAAAACTCTTTTAAGAGTAGGCAAAGAGACTTTAGACGGGCAGCTTGAACTTCTTGCCCTTCATCACCTTGGTGTAGTAAATCCAGAAGAAGTCAGAGTACAGGATGGTCTGGATAATGCCGGCGACGATGGCGATCCAGTCGACCTTGTGGTTCACCTCGGTGAAGTAACGGTAGATCCAGTTGGGGATGTATAGGGCACGGTAGATACCGAGGGCAGCGAGGTAGTGGGTAGTGATGGTCTCGGCCTCGCCAGTACGCTGGAGCATGAAGAGCTGGGGCAGGATGGCGACGGCCTCGAGCCAGATGGAGAAGGCCCAGAGGATCTCCCAGAAGGTGTAGTAGTAGGGGAAGACGATGGCCAGGGCGGCGGCGCCTCCAAGCAGGTACTGGACGCGGAACGTGTCTTGGTTGGGGTCGTTGGTGGGCTTGTAGGCGGTCGTCATCAGGTAGACGATGTAGCCTTGGGAGGTAATGAAGAGAATCTTGAAGACCAGGTTCCAGAGGCTGCTGGTTGAGAATAGGTCTGTTGACGGAAGATGTCAGCTAAGTGAGGTCGTGCGGCAATAGGACGATGAGAGTCGACATACCAAGGTATCTGGTGATGTAAACCAAAAGGTAGAGAGCTTGTGATTTGAACGAAATACCGGAACAGCTCTGCCGAAGGATTAGATAAGGCTCGGGTGACGGCATTGTTGGCATCGCAAACACTCACGTTCAGCTGAACCATCTTGTGGAGGAGGATGCCAATACTGGCAAGGTGGGACAAGTCCCCTAGAAGCCGTGTTAGTCGACAGAGCCATCGCAAGACGGGGCAGACATGCTTCGGCACGCTGCGCAGGGTGTAGGCTACACGTACCGAGAATACGGAAGAGGTTGAGCATCGTCGCGGCTTGGCGGGGGGCGGCGGGATCGGTCGCAGTGGACGGGAGACGGGAGCTTCAGTCGAGTCGGATCGGAGCTTAAAGCTGCCTCAACAGCGGGGATTGTGGTCAAGCAGGTGCAGCCTCGGAGCGGCGTAGACTCGCAGTGCGCGGATGGGTGGTGGTTGTTGTCGTCGTGGTCGTGGTGGTGACCGGTGTCGTCTGTCGTCGCGATCGATGAGTTGGCGTTGGCGTTGGCGTTGAGATGTGTCCAGGGAGGGAGCTTCAACTGTGTGCGGCAGAGCTGGCAGCTATTTTTTTGGGACCGTGGTTCCAGGAGGTCGAAAGGACACGAACGCGATTGCACGCTCATTGGAAGCTGGAACCGACAGGCCAAGCCACAACCCGGTAGGGCACCTCACGTCTCTCGACCAGTGGCAGCGAAGCACTGACAGCGACGCCGCGTCCTGTTTGGCTGGCCGCCTGCTGTTTTACCTAAGGCAGGTCCCTGGTTTCGGCTTAGCTAATGGATTGTGAGACAGCTGCAGCCGTGTTGCAGCGCTGCAGGTGCTTGGGTGCTACTGCGTACGTAGTAGGTAGGAGGTACCTTAGTGTGAGGGTGCATTCCCGCCAGTTGCCGCTTCCGCGAGGATAGGTCCACTTCGCTAGCTGTCTCCTGGTCACTTACCTCAGCAATCCAGGAACCAATGAGAGCCCGAGCCTTGGCCTCGCGGAAGCAGTGACGCCGTCCCTGTTTCTCTCTGCTGCGTTGCCCGTCCTTGCTGAGGTAATCTGTCGGATTGCCCGAAGCTTTGCCGGTGTCTTGGCTTCCGAAGAGAGCACTGACGGGAAAGAAGAACCCTTCGTGCCTTCGGACCCACCCCTAAGTCCAGCCCGAAGGCCCGGAGTCCACCTGCCAGCGAGTGACGTATTACAAAGCTGCCTGAATGACAAACACTGCGAATACGCTCCAGACGGCCTCACCGGTGACCGTCTGCGTTTGCGCCTGCGCCCCCAACGCCGCCTTCCTGCACATTCTACGCAGTCATCTCGTTTGTATATATCTCTAGCGCATCTCTCAATCTTCGAAACCTTGTCGCATCTACCCACAGCATCATCAGATACTTGCATATACACCGATCTAGCGCCTCTCAAACACCACAGCTCCAAGAAACCACGAACCCACCCACCATGGCCGAACCCCATCGCGACGAGTCCGACTTCGACGACTCCGCCGACGAAGCCATCACAATCACCCTCACCCACCGCAACACCCCGCACACCTTCAAGTTCCCCAGCGACGGCACCATCACCCACCTCTCCGAAGATGTCGAAGACGCTCTCTCCATCCCCGCCTCCAACCAAAAGTTCATCGTCCCGAAGCTCGGCCTGCTGAAGCCCCCGTTCAAGGACCCCGACATGTCCCTCGCCGACTTGCAGGGCAAGAAGATTATGCTCATGGGCGTCGAGGCGAAGGAGGTTGCCTCCCTGCAGGCCGCGTCCGAGTTCGCTGCACGCCGCAACGCCGCCCGCAGCGCCGCGCGGAGGGCGAATCGCCCGTCGCGGAGGCGGGACCAGGGGCGGTCGCAGGCGCACAGCACGTATACCTTCCTGTCCGTCAGGCCGCTGGCGGGGCTGCCGAACCCGGAGCGGTCGCTGGCGCTGCTGGAGAAGCTGAAGGAGGATCCGGGAATCCGCGCCTCGATGGTGAAGCACAAGTTCAGCGTCGGCCTGCTGACGGAGATGGAGCCGCTATCAAACACGCAGTCGAGCCACGAGGGCACGACGAGGCTGTTGGGACTGAACCGGAACCAGGGAGAAGTTATCGAGCTGCGCCTGAGGACGGACGCGCATGACGGATACAGGGACTACAAGACGATTCGAAAGACGCTGTGCCATGAGTTGGCACACAACGTCCACGGCCCCCACGACAGGAATTTCTGGGACCTGTGCCACCAGATCGAGCGCGAGGTTGACGCCGCGGACTGGAAGCACGGCGGGCAGACCGTCGGGCAATCATCATCCTATTATGCGGCTGGAGAGGACGAGGAGGAAGGTTTCGAGGACCACGGGGGCTGGGAGGGAGGCGACTTTGTTGTCGGCGGAAGCGCCGCTGACAACAAGGGCTTGAGCCGACGGGAGATTCTAGCCAGAGCCGCAGAGGAACGCCTGAAAAAGATGAATATGGAAAGGAGGGATGGCGGAAAGCCGGATTCAGGAGCATCACCTTGAGTTCTACTTTTGGTCATGGTCTGCATTTACACAAATTAGCCTAGGTTGTTTTGGTCGTCGGGTTTGGGCATTGCGATGGAGTTGGTAAATATTATGTATGATGTCGCTGTACTGGCTGGCTTGGGGCTTCCATAGCGAGGAAAAGTAATCTCAGCACGATCCAACACGAAATCTCAAAAGTGTTTGTCAAATGTTTAATCTCGAGGTCCTTGGCACCTCGGTATCTTTGGGTATCTAGTGTGCACATGCGACTCCTCTAGTGGCTTTGCGGATGGTTCCATTTCATATGGCAACCAGCCCGCGCGCCATATCTACCCAACGGGCGGTGCTCATCGTAGTGATACTCTCCATCTTCATGATGTGACAAAAGGAAGAAAAAAAAAAGGGAGGTAATGCCCGAGTGTCCTCCCTGTCAAAAATCCCTGACCCTGGAACACCTTAATCTCATGCCATGCCATACCATGTCCGGAACGCCACCAATGCATGTAAGCGTGCAAAACGCAAAATGCTGCCGTTAAAAAAAAATTGCCCATGTGCTTTTGTGGAAAAAAGACAAGTCGCGGCCATCGCTTGTGCTGATCCAAATCCAACACGATCCTTACTTTGACCACTCGAGATCATCCGCAAGGTCTTCCGCCGTCGCCTTCTAGGAGGACTGCTGCACCTTGAGCCACTCCTTCTGTTCAGGTTCCCACCTGTGTCTGCAAGTAATTGTTAGTCGCGGCACATAAGAAGCTTAAACAGGCGGACGGAATTCCGCGCAGATCTTGACTTACCCTTGCCATTCAGTAGTGACCAGACTCTTGGTACCGTACTCCTCGGAGAGGATGCGCTCGAAGCTGTAGGGAATGATGGCGGGAACACCCTCGAATTCAGTCTCGCGCATGGGGAAGAGATCGGTGGTGCGGTAGCGGTGGTAGTTCTTGCAGCTCCAGACGCCGGGCATGCCAGAGGGATCGCGCTCAGCCAAACCGGTGATGTCGACAAAAGCACCGTTGGCCATGTTGATCCAGCGGGCGTCGATGATGTTCTGGCCGTCGCCACGGTCCTTGTCGGTGCCGTGGGGGTTGACGTCAAGCAGGTAGCGGTCCATCTGGGGGTTGCCCTCGGCGTCGGTCCACTCGTACTCGTGCTCGGTACGGTTCATGTTCTGGCCAAGCCAGTAGAGAGTTGCAGTAGAGACCTGAACATCGAGATCGTAGTCCCAGGGCATGATCTTACCATTCCACCACCAGCCGAGCAGGGTGCCGTGGGCGAGCCATGTCTCGATGTTGAGCTTCTTGGTGATGGTGAGGTAAGAGCGGATGAGGTTGCGCAGGACGACGCGGTGCTCGTCGTAGGGAACAGCCTCGGTGAAGTAGCGGATGTCGTAGTGGCCCAGCTCCTCGCCGCAGCAGGGTTCGTGGAAGTACTTGGTGTCTGCGCGCTTAGCGACAACTGGCGGTGATGCCGCGTTGGGTGATTGTTGTGAGGGCGCCGCGGCGACTGTAGCAGTAAGGCCCAACAGGGCGATGGGGAGGGCGAAGCTGAAGCGCATCGTGGCGGCTGTGAAAATGTATTGCTCTGGTGAGTGGCAAGGTTGCTGAGCAAATTGTCGACCTCGTGAACGGGTGATTAAGAAAAAGAGTTGCCAATCCAAGAAATAGGAAAGACCGTTTGTTGGATTTTTGGGTCTGTTCGAATTTTGGGTGGGAGGGTTCGCAGTGCCAAGAAGTCGTCGAGTGGATAGGAGAAGACGGAGGTAGGAGGTAGGAGGTAGGTCCAAAGCCAAGACGAGAAGGAGGGCGGTTCCAAAGGCGACTGATAACCAAACTTGCCGAGGGGTATCACTGCGCAGTAATAACTGAAAAGCACGGGAGGTTGTTTGTAGTAGACGCGGTCTCGATGTTGCGGGTATCGTAAGGCCGGTGAGGTGAGGTGAGGCGATATAAGTTGTTGATGTGAGTGGGCGGTTCGGTGTAAGCGTCGACAGCGGGAGCGGAGGCGGTGACTGCCGTGGAATGCCAGGAAAGACGAGATGGAGATGGAGGAGGACCCTGATGTGGAGGATGTCCAGACGATGTCAAGTCCAGGCTTTTAGGAAACTGGGACGTTGAAGTAGGCGAATGCCAAGAAGTAGTAGAGGCAGAAGGAGGAACCGGAGTGGACATGTGTGAAGCGCGGGCAGGGCGAGGCAGAGACTGATATGTAAATGTGGGATCGGATGGCGAGGAGGAGTACATGGAGTAAGTGAGTGAGTGAGTGAGGCCAAGGCCAGTCCCCAACTCCACGTCCAGGGCAGTCTCCAGCTCCTCCCGACGTGGACGTGGACTCCCGTCCCAATGGGGGTGGAGAGGGATTCGCCGAGAGGTGTGTCTGCAGCGAGGGACGGGAGAGAGGCGTTTTCCGGGGAGGAGGCGTTGAGCTGTTGCACGTCGTGGGTGTTGCCGCATCATCCTGCCTTAGCGTCCACCGTTCCTTCCTTTGCCTCTGCTTCCCGACGCCCGCCTTCTTACAGAGGTAACCTACGGATACCTTACCTATCCGTACGCAGTAGATGCATACCTTACGGATACCCAGTAGGTAGTTCTTGACTTGTTGCGACCCTGTTTGCCTTGCCAAGATCTGGGCCGTCTTTTTCTGATCCATTCTTTCCGACGACTCGTTCCTTTTTTCTCTGCATCTTGACACCCAGGCAGTGAATGGCACTTTTTCCAATATTGGATCCTTCACAAACATACAAAGACCCCTTCTCCAAAGAAACATTGTCTGCCAAACAAGACGAGACGGCCAGGACAAGACATCGGACTGAACAGCCCAGACATCGGACCAAGGTACGCAACAAGACAAGGGCAGGGCGGAACAGGGAGTCTCCCGCCGCCAGATAAACTGTGGTACGTACTCGCGCCTACGTACCACCGTCACCAGCCCCGACAGATGGATACCTCCATTCGTAATAAGGGTCAGTGTCAGTCAGTCAGCCAGTCCGCAGCAATAAGGTAGAGAGAGTAAAGTAGTCTATTCGTGGTGACTGGTGAGGGCACCGCTGCTGTGGTGCCACCCGTGTCCCCAATGTCCCCAGTGTCACTCCTCGTCAGACGTCCTCCCACATTCCTTGGCTTGCACCAGTAGGGGAGAAGAAGAAAAAAAAAAAAAAAGAGTCGACTCCAACGTCTGCGCGTATGTGCCATGATTACGCAGTAGTGGCATACGTAATCCCGCGCAGGAAAAGGAGGCCCTAGTCTTTGAGCCTTGAACCAGCGCACGGGAGCCAGTGACAAGCCGCGCTTTCGACTGCAAAAGGCGACGAGTCTCCAGCGGGGGGTGGATAAACACCCATTTACGGAACATAGAGTTAATTAAAAGAGGCGACCAAAAAAGAAGCTTGGGGCTGGACTGGCCGGGCCTCGGAGGGGCGGGATGGAGACGGCAGATTTTGATATTCCTGTGGCTCACAGTTGACTGTCATGGACCCGAGTCACCTCACTGCCCTCAGTCAAGGTTGAGAAGGACAAGAGGTTCGATAGGTGCTAGATGATCGCGTGAGGTCGCAGGGTTCCCGCCTACAGCGCTCGGAAAGGCCCCTTTCATCCACTGAACAGCCACTGGACGGTCGCACTTGCGGACGGCAGGCTGGACAGGGGAGGGATTACATAGCACAAGGTGGACGGGGTCAGGGGGGGGAGGGTGTCGTTGTCGTGTGCTCTCCTTCCTTGGTGTTTCTTGGTCCCGGTCGCCGCATAAGCCGCTAGGGGTCTTGGCAGCATAAGGAGTGGCTCCGGCGTCAGCACCGACCTAAGAGACACCTTGCACTTAACCGATACACAATACCTCACCTTGCCTTATCAAGTACATGCATGTCTCCCGAGAGGCGCTCACTATCGTGCCGATCTTCCCATGCACCGCCGTTGTCTCTGGCTACCCGAACCCTCTTTTAGCCTAAGCTCTGGTGCCGTTAGACTGGCCATCATGTCTGTCCCAATAAAAACATAGAATCATCTGATATATCTGCTGCTGCTGCTGCTGCGTTGTGTGCGCAGGCGCAGAGTGCAGATGCAGATGCGTTATGTATAAACCAAAACAAATAAACTCTCAACCAGCCGCAGTCAGCGGAAGACTCTTCAGACGAGAGAGGCACTACGCGGGAGAGATGGCCCATAGGTATGCGTCACCACAAAATATGCATCAATCCGGTCCCGGACTTTGCGGTGCTCCCGATATCGAAATTGGCAGGAGAGCACCCGACCTGCCTCCCGAGGGTCAAGGTCAAGGTCAAGCACCACCACCACACCACCACGGTCCACGGCCATGGATTGGCGTCAACGTCACAATGGAACCAACCCTTCCTCTCAATGGAAGTTCCATTCTCAAAGCCGGCCCCCATCAAATGGAAGCTGCCCCTGTCGCCTACATCCGAGCCAATCTGGGCGTAATCAACAGAAATTCGCTCCCGCGACCGACAAGATATCGATGACGGGCGCATTTTCCATGCCCAGCGAATGGGACATCGACCGTCGACCGTCAACCGTCCATCGTCCGCTGTCGACTGTCGCGTGCCCGTCATCTCATTTGCAGCCATCATCCATGATCCCGACCCATCCCATTTCATCCAGCAGCACAGCGAGCAACTTGTTCAAGGTTGACAGCGAAGATCACTCCCGAGGATTGCATATCTGCTTAACGGGATAAGATATGATACGTACGCGGGGAGAGACAGAGACTGCGAGAAAGCGGCTACAGCTACAGCTACAGCTACAGCTACGGCTACGGCTACGGCCACGGCTACGGCTACGGTGCCGTTCTGCCAGCGCCAGCTCGACGCCATTTCCCAGAAATTGGCAAACTGGCACGGCCTTGGTAAAGCGAATCCGCCCGCTTGGCACGTTTGGCGCTGCCTTCACAACTCCAGCCATTGTGCCTCCGAGCCAATGAGCCGAGTCCCTGCGCCGGGGCCTCATCTTGGCCATCCTCGGCGTCGCTTGCTGGCAGAATCCCGTCGCCAGGCTGACCATACCGAACGGATTCAACCTCCCCAACATCACCGATATATGCAAACTCCGTTCCGCCGCTTGGCCTTCTGTCATCCTCGGACTCTGCCTATGGATCACCTATGCGCGAGAGGCCACCGCAGACAAGATACCGTACGCACAGCACAGAGTCTTGCAATACGAGCCGCTCGTCATCTTGCATCTCTCCCGTCAGCCACCTCGTGAATCGCGAAATTTCATCCCATGCTGCAACATCCGAACGCAGCGTGTGTGTCTTCGTACGCCCATCCGAGAGACTCGCAGGAGAAGCTCCGTACTCTCCCAGGGAACATCCCCCTTTGGCGATCGGCGGGCGGCTCTGCAGCTCTGCAACGTCTGGAGATGGGCGCCCGAGACAGGAGGTGGCCGCTGACGAACCGCACCGCTTGATTGAATCGTCCCAAGTCGAGAGAGCCAGAACAGCCAGCCAGCGCCTGATGGAAGTTTGGAACGGAATTGGGATGGCCAGCAGCAGCAAAACCAAACCCAAAACCCCGGCCCAGCTGCTTGCTTCCCAGCGTTCTCAGCGTCAGCCTCCGTTTCGTGCCATTGGCCGTTGGCTGCTGCACAGTCCCACAGAGACGCGTGGCCCTGCTCCCTTACCCCCTGCACCCCTTATCCTTCTTTGGGACAACGGCTGTCAGGCCCTAGGTCGGCGCACGTCCGATGCAATCTTGTCTCTTCTTTTTCTGCCCTTCTGCCCATCACTCCTCTCTGTTTGATGCATAACTCGACACTCCTCAGATTGACTTTCCACCAGGTACCTGTGGCGCGACACAGCGCTTCCGCTCCGCCCGCCCATCGTCCGCCTCCGGGGTAGCGCTCCCTGTCGGAGCTTTCAGCATCGAGAAAGGCTGTGCCACAGTGCTCTCTGGGCTGCTTCGGTGGCCCTCAGGCTGCCTTCCAGGGCTTGAGCTACCGCCTCTGTGACGCTCTCCCAGCACTCCTAGTCGTTAGGCCCACGGCAACATGGCATCTCTGGCGGCTAGCAGCAGACGCATTCGTGGCACATGGTTTCAGGTCCTAATGTCACTGTTCGGTACTCGTCACTGGCCACGCAATTGAAGGAAGTCGGCACCGCTACGCTGCAAGCTAGCTGCAGCAATTCAGATCTAGCAATGCCACCAGCGAGCACGGAGGGAGAGAGAGCTGGGAAAGGCTATCCGATGTCTGCATCTCAACATGGCAACCTCTCGCATGTTCGGCACCGAACCGGCGGGTTGGTAACAACACCGCGGTGATGACATGACGGGGGCAACCAACTCAAAAGCTGCAGCCTGCTGGGCAACCTCCCCACCCCGCTCACCGCACCTTATCGACATGATCGCCTTGTCGCGTGTTGGCCTTCCTTTCGCGAGGAAAGGCTGGGGAAACAGTGTGGTTGGCGGCTGGAGATTGGCATTGTCTTGGCTTCTTGCCGCTCTCCCGGCTCAAGTCGTGCATCGACTCTGATGTTCGGATACAGCCATAATGACTGATGCATATTGACCGTCGGGCGTAAAGTGGAATGTCTCAACGACCGTCGCGGGATCCTTCGAGATGCAGTCATTTCTGGCCAAGAATGCTGCATACTATCTTTGGCTGGCCCATGGCTTTCGAGGTTTGGATCCGAACAGGCCAATGGCAGCGGTTAAACCACGGCCAGCAAAAGACGACTTTGTTGTCTTCTGCAAGCATCCATTTAGGACTGTGATATCTCTTTTCTCTGAAGGAGTGGTTTTGATTCCTTCAGCCAGCCAACTATCATAGGCTGCCTGATGAAAACAGAGCCGTGTCTGGACCTTCCTTCAGACGCCATCTGATGATTTCCCATCAGTCGTCAAAGGTTTAGGATTATTATGACCTTTGGAGGAGAACTTTGTCACATTGCACTGGAATAAGAATAGAGCCATGAGCTCGTGGTTGGCTGGACCGAGTTGCGGGAAGTGCGTCGCGAGACATTCGCCGGAAGCGTTGATGTCCTCGTTGCTCTGCCCGTGGTCTCCAAGAGCCGGGGTAAACGTCCTCAATTCACCATACCTTGGAGGCAAAAGAGAAGGCCATCATTCCCAAAACATTTCCATTTCTTGCTCAACCTGGTCATGGCGAAGGCTAGCTCCGCCAAGCACAGCTATATTCCGAAGCGAGACAATTGGTAGAAGCCCGAAGATGGTTCTGTCACGTTGTCGTCGAGACCGTTCTTGGTCCGGTGCACTGGTCGAGTGTACGCATTCGTTCACGCATGGCCTGATCGTGGCAGCCACAATCGAAGTGGTTAAGCAGGGCGAACAAGCTTCGTGGCTTCCTCGTCACTCGCCCGAATCATGACAAACATGGTAATCAAGGCCCGGTGCGCACGTATCGCAAGCGCTGTCAAACGTTTACACCACCTCCCGGGTCTTTGACGCCACAACCCGATTGCATCACCATCGCGGTATTAAACAAAAATTAACCACCACGAAGATCCGCAGTTCGATATTAATTGCCCGGTGTTCCCGTTACGGTTACGCTCGTGTGCCCGTAATGTGGGCAGGGCTGGCTGGGATGACTGCTCCGGGGTTCGGGCACAGCCGCCGCAGCGGCCGCACCGCCTCGATTCCGCACCCGGGCATGTCGAGTGGGTCTGATGCGATTCCGCTTCTTCGTCACCGCCACGGCCGTGATGAGAATTCTCGGACAGGGTCATGCTATCCGGCCTCCAAGCTCACAGAGGATAAGCCGCGCCGGGCTAGACGCCGGGGGCTGGACGGGGGACACTTCCTGTCACGGGAACGAGGCCAAACTTTAATTGAGTGCCGAACTTGATGTCTCTCTATGTCAAGTGCCGGCCGGCTTGTTCCAGGCCTCGGCCCCTCTTCCGTCATCTTGGTTCGGCGTGTCGTCAATGAGGCTGATCTTGGACCCTCTTCATCTTCATGCGAGGGTTTGCGCGGCGTATCGGCACAGCCCACGTGAGCGGAGACGCAAGCGACGTGTCTCCAGAAGCTTGTTTCCCCTGCAGCGGCCATGTCTGGGATCGCGAGCTTGTCGGAATATCGGCATCAGGATGGGTCTGGGAAGACCCTTTGAGACCCAGTATCTTAACCTTGAATGGATATATGGCAATGTGATGGCCTTGCCTTGAACGGATGTCGAACATCATGAACATGTCAAGGGGCGCTTTGGCTGCAGAACCATGACCTCAGACCTCAACTTCTAGTTCAGCATATTATGTATTATTGATATGCCTATCATGATCATTTTGTCCATGTTTAGTCTTTGTCCTTCTTACAAATTCCAAGGAGATCGAAATATTTTGGCGTTGGAGACGATACAAGACTTGATTGGTCTTTTCGAACTGGCTTGAGGTTTTTTTTTTGAGTAGGTATGTATGGGTTTATGAACACAACAATTCGCATGGATCCCCACTGCAATTCTTTTCATATCATTTACAACTATAGTCCACGGTTCTCAAAGCCATCGGTTCAGTGTAGTTTAGTTACGGACGTACTGAGGGTAAAATACGGTAAAGGAGAGAAGCCAAGATGACGCGGAATTTCCATTTTTGCATGACTTCAATATAATAGCTCTTTAACACAACGTTTGCGATGAAGATGCCATGTGAGATGCTGTACTTGTGTAGGTAATATGGAGGGATGGCGTAGAAACCCAGACAGTTGAAAACTCGCTCCTCGTGAGATATACATGGCGACGAGATACCTGGGCTAGGGTATGGCGGAGGACGGCCAAGAGCCCTTCGGCAATGTAACCAGGTTTCTACGCTGGGTCTGTAGAGAAGCTGTCAGAGCCACGCAGGAAGATCGATTGCTCCCATTTCACTGCACCGTCTGGCCTGGTCAGCCGAATGTGATCTCGAAGATACGGAGCAACCTCCGCCCAGAGGAGTACCTTATGTCAAACAAACCTGGTACGCGGGCATCTTTCATACATGCCGTACGGGCACCTTGATGGTACCATTTTACACTAAAGGACGAGAGGAAGGCAGTATGAAGACTAGTATGAAGACCAAACTCGTTTGTACTACCGGCGTCAACCCTTTAAAAGTCGTAGAGTCGGGAGGCGCGCGGTCAGAAGGTCTGATGCGGTAAGCAGTCACAATCATTGCACGCGGCGAGAGCAGGACCACTCAAACATCAAGCATATGGGGTATAGTATAAAACCTGCTTGTATTTGCGAGAAAGCCCTTTCAGCTGCCCGTGGACTCGCCCATACGAGCCGTACTCGGCCAATCATCCAAAGACCTGTTGTTTGTACATTCGAGCCATAAGTGTACTCAAACGATGATAACACTGGCTCGACAGCGATACCGAGGAAACATCCCCGAGCATGTCTTTCACTCTGCTCTATCCAGTACAAAAAGAATACACGCACCATGACAACGCCGTAGTATGCATCCGAAACCCGCCTGGTATTGCACATTTGTTTTAGGCCGCCCCATTACGGCCGTGCCATTGCCCTCAAACGCGCGAACTCATCGAAACTCATAAGTCTTTGCACGCACTCTCCTCCTCTTGCTGTTCTCACGCTTACAGTCGGATGTTGATGTCTAGACACTCAACCCGCCATTCCCTCCGTCCCAGGAGACTGCGCAGCCACTCGATGCCCAAGCCGGTCCACTCCTGTCTTTGACGTGCCAGCTCTTCGGCAGCAGCACCGGCCAGGGCGCTGGCAGTCGAGTTGATCACCTCGACGACAGTGGCATTGAAGCTCGCGTTCGGATCGATGTCGGGTATCGGGGAGGTGGAGAGGGAGGTCGGTGGGCGGGGTTGGAACCAGTTGCTGCTGAAGTCGAAGAAGCAACGGTCGGACCAGTTACACGAGGTGAGGAAGAGGATGAGAAGCAGGAAGCTGCAGTAGACGCAGGGTCGGTTGAGGAAGTAGGTGCAGATGAAGAAGAGGAAGATGAAGGCGGGAGAGGCGTTGGTCGGGATGAAGAGGAGCGGGAGCCAGCTGGATTGCGCTGTTAGCAAACGTGACTTTGCGACTGGGTAGGTATGGATAGTTTACCTTCGCAAGCAGAACATGTTGGAGGGTTGAGGTGGTGACGTAGAACAGGGTGGGTTGTGGTCCCTTGACGGGATTGCTTCGCTGGGTTTCTCCGGCCGGGAATCCTCAGGGCAGGACGGGACGGGGGAGCGGCGACTCCGTAGGGCGCAAGCTCTCGATGAGGAGGATGTGTGAGTGACGTCCGAATGGCAAAGGGACTGCGCCCTTGTCCTCGTGCCGTGGTTTGCGGTATCGTGCCGAACGGAGTCTCGTGGGTTTCGACAGGCTGGAGGGGAATATCACGGATGCCGGCCGATCGCAACCGTGGGCAGAGCGAAAAAGTCTTTGCGTGTGTGTGTCAGACAATGGCCGGTTGCCTTGTGGCGACGCCGTCAACAGCTGGTGGAATGTAAGGCAGAGGGGAGCAAAGTACGTGGGTTCATGGACTCGGCTGTCTGCGTGCGGTTGCGTTGCGCTGTGCTGTGCTGCGCTGCGGTTGTTCTTGGACCAGCACCAGCACCAGGTAGCCAGCCCACCGGAGACTTGCTTATGTCAGACACGACGACCAGGACACTGGACACTGTGATGTTCGGATTCTGCAAGCGGGCAGAAAATGGAAGTCTCGAAGAAGTGGGGGGGCCCTTGCTCTGCACCACGACACTGAACACTTGAACTGGAGCAGGCGCACGGTCCACGTCTCTCTGATTCCAGCAGGTGTATCATCTCCACTCCAAGCTGTGTCCACTGTCCAGTGTCCCTGGCCAACCAACACAGAAGGTGCTCGTTGCTTACCTGAGGCGCGCCCGGGCCAATGGGCTATGGCCAGGCATCACCAGGCACCTATGCATTTCTCCGGCGACTGGGAGGTAATCCGTACTGGAGTAGGAGCTTCATCAACCTTCAGCAGCTTCAGCAGCAGCAGAAGCAGCACCCCCCCAGCGTGCCTGAGCTTGGTCCAGGAACCTCCTCCCATCGCTTCCCCCCCAACCTAATCCGCACCAGTGCTGCACCACCCACTGAACGGCCCTCTCTTCAGCACGCGGACGCGCCAATCCACACCCGTGGACGCCAAAGCTGCCGTCCACTGCCAAAGCTAAACCCCGTGGAAGCTGCTGCCCTGATGTGCTCCCTCCCCATCGGCCCTTCCTTCCCTCCGCACCACCACACGCACCTATCCGACACCGACACCGACTGACACTGACCTGGGCAACCTGCACCTGCGGCAGGTCTTTCCCATTCAATTCAACCACGTCACCCCCCTGCACCACCTTCGCTGGCGCTACAGGGTTGTGTTAGGTTGGGCTGAGATTCCAGCCTCCCAAGTCATCGATCCCGTCCCAAAATTATTTTCAGATCCTCTTTTTCGCCTTCCTTTCCTCCATCCCCTTCAACCCTCTCTACATCTCCAATCAACCACCATCAATTCAGCGTCACGACGGAAGGGTCACCGCGTCAATTGTCCTTCGTTTCCCTCGTCGAATAATCCCTTCCCTCCCCTCCGCGCCCCAGACGCCGTCATGGTGTCGCCCATGCCCCCGGCCCCGACGCCCCCCGGAGGCAGCGCGCCTTCAAACGGCGATCGCACCACCAACTTGTTGAACTTGCTCAAGTTCAGTGGTGCCGGCGGTGGTGGCCAAGCTTCGCAGTCACAGTCGCAGTCGCAGCCTCAGCCTCGCCAGGACCCTCCGAGCTACCAGCAGCATCAGCAGCATGCCTCGCAGTCTTCCCAGCAGTCTCAGCAGATCCAGCACCAGCATCAGCCGGATCAGTACCAGCAGTCGCCTCAGCAGCACCACCAGCAGCTGCAACAGCAGACGATGCCTTCGTCCATCCAGACCCAGATCGTTGCACCGGCTCGCGCCCCCGCCGACCCGACCGGTCTGCTCGCCGCTCTGATGAAAGGAGCACACGATGGCGAAGAGTCGCGACCGGAGCCTTCCCAGAACGGCTCCTTCGCGAACTTCGGCGCCGCCGCATCGCCCCCCGATGACACCCGCGCCTACCTGCTGAATCTGCTGAACCGCCCAAAGCCTAGCCAGAACGACATGCTCTTGATCGAGTCGACTCGTTCTCCTCTGCCTCAGGGTGGTGAAAACATTCTCCAGAGAGTCCTCGCCGAGGCTGGACAAGCTCCCCCCAGCCTGTCGCACCTGCCCTCAAATTCCTCCTTCGAATACGACCCCAACACCTACGCCCAATCCAGTGGCAACTTCAGCACCTATTCCTATCCTTCGACGCAGGAGGCCAATCTGCCCCCTGTTCACTCGCAGCAGCAGCAGCAGCCTCAACACCAGCAGCAGCAATATGGCTACAACAATGCCAGCAGCAGCTTCGATGAGCCTCACATCACTTCGCCACAGAACCGCACCCCCAAGTCTGGTTCCATCTCGGGTATCGCCCCACCTCATTCTGCTGGCCAGTCACCTGCAGGCCCGGCTTCCCAGATCCTGAAAAAGACCCACGACTCTCCGAGCTCTCATCACGGAAGCGAATCCAAGCGTATCAACAACGAGCGCAGCCCTCTCGCCTCCCCCGAGCGTGCCCGCCACAACCTTGGCCACGGTTCTTCCCCCGCCGATAAACTTGCTAACCCAACCCCCGGCTCAACTGCCTCGTTTGCAAGCATTCCCGCCGCGGAGAAGAATAAAGAGACCGTGTCGGAAGCTGTTCACGACATCGCCGAGCAGGCGGATTTCGAGGCTCAGCAGGCTCTGGCCCGCGCTGAGGAAGAGCAGTCGCGGCCCGAGTACCTGCAGGATCTGGAAGACATGGACGCCGCCCGGACTGAGAGAGAGTTCGAGGCGAGCGCCCACCATGCTGCCCAGGCCATCAAGAAGGAGCTGGACCGCGAGGAGAACAGACATCTCCTCGAGAAGGTCGTCTCTGCCGAGGTCGCCGAAGAGGTTCGCGAGATTGTCGAGGAGGCTGCTGCGCACGCCGTCGCCGACAGCTGGGAGAGCGCCGACCAGGATGAGATTGTGGTGATTGAGGAGGAAACTCCCTCGCCCGTCAAGGTCTTCAACTTCCCCATGAAGCCTTGGATCTCAATTGGCCTGCAGGATGGTGCCACCGAGCCCCGTCCCCAGTTCCGCGACGAGGCCATCATGGACATTGCTCGTCTCAAGAAGGAATTCGACCAGATCGATCGCAACCTGTACACCGCGACGGAGAGCTACATGGCCTACGGTATGTCCAAGGCCGGAGGTCTCCGTGTCATCCGACAGGACGATGGCAAGGATGCAAAGATCTTTACCGACACCAAGGATCGCATCTTCAACGTCGCCATGTCGGTTACGCCCGCCGACCACAGTGGCACTCACCGCGAGGCCATCATCGGTACTGGCATTAGCGGCACGGTCTACTGGGTTCAGATCAAGAGTGGCGAGAAGGACCACATTGAAGACGCCCACCCCGAGCAGTACGGCTTTGCTCTTCCCCCCATGGCTTCCCACGAAGGTGGTGATGCCCCTGGTGGTGTCCTCAAGACCCGCGCCCGCACCTCGACCATCCACCCTGAGTTCTTCGCTGTTGGCCGCGGCAAGTCGATCAACATCATCTGGCCCACCTACATCATGCAGAACAATCTCTTCAAGCCTGGCCATGACCGCGTCGTCGACACAGAGAAGCTGGCCAAGCAATGCTCGTTGAAGATCAATACCGGTAAGGCCGGTAAAGACTTCACGTTCAGTCAGGATGACAGCGTGATAGTGTCTCTTGACAAGTCTGGCCGCGTCAAGTTCTGGGACGTTCGCGACCTCACTGCCGCCGAGGAGGGTAGCGACGCGCGTTGGCCCTTGCCCGCGCATACCTCGCTCGAGATCAAGGAGCCTCTCATGACTCTGACTAGCACTCCTGAGGGTGAGAAGGCATGGCCTACCTCGGTTCTCTTGGTCGATAAGCTCCGCCCCTACCAGAAGCGTTGCGCCCTGCGCTACATGATCATCGGCATGAAGCAGAACCACACCCTGCAGCTCTGGGATCTTGCTCTCGGCAAGCCGGTCCAGGAGTTCAACCTGCCGCACAGCAAGGAGTCAGACGCTGTCTGCAGTGTCATGTACCACCCTCCCACTGGCATGCTGGTCATCGGCCACCCGACCCGCAACTCGATCTACTTTGCGCATCTTTCGGCTCCTAAGTACAACCTCAAGAGCGTGTCGCAGGTTGAGTACATTCAGCGCCTAGTGGCCCAGGATGCCTCCATCCCGCAACCCGACTCTACTGCTGTTATTAGTGGCGTGCGTGAGTACTCGTTTGCGAACCGGGGCATTCTTCGCAGTCTCGACATTTTGTGCAACCCTGCCATGAGCCAAGAGACCGACGAGCCGACCCTTTTCGAGCTCTACGCCATGCACTCCAAGGGTGTTGCCTGCCTTCTCATCAAGCAGGCTGAACTCGGATGGTCCAAAGACAACAAGGTCCTGGCTCCCGTCGATGCTGTTGAAGCTGGTGTTGTCACCATCTCCAAGCTTAAGCCTCCTGCTGCTCAGCCCGCCGAGCCTTCCCACCAGAACAACGACGGAGGCCATCCTTCGGCCCGTAACATTGCCAAGGAATCTCTGCTCCAGACCACGCCTTCCCAGGATGATGGTACCCCCCGCCGCGGCCCCGAATCCGTCACCCCAGTCAAGATCGCGAAGGCCGAGGCCAAGGACGAGGAGACGCCGGCTCCTGTCCCTCCTGTGAAGGAAGAGAAGCAGGAACGCAAGAGCCGTAAGAAGAAGGCCGCTGCCGCCGCCGCAGCTGCTGCTGCTGCTGCCGCCTCTACAGACCCGCAATCCAACGGATCTCCTCGCGTCGGTTCTTCCAACAACAACTCGAAGGACAAGCAGCAGCAATCTTCCAACGCCATCACGCAAGAGTCGGTTGAATCTGCAATCAGCAGCATGGAGTCTCGTCTGCAGAACAGCCTCAATGGTCTTCTCAACACGTCCTTCAAGACCCTGCACAGCCGCATTGAGGATGGTCTTCGTGCTCGCGAAGCCGACTTCACTGAGCGCCAGAGTCAACTCCTCAACATGGTGTCTGACGTCCTGAACGAGAACACCCAGAAAGTGCTCCACGCTCTCATCAACGAGCAGTTCAGCACTGCCGTCATTCCTGCCATTTCCGATGTCGCCTCCAAGGCGGTATCTGACCAATTTTCTAAGAGCATGAATGCTCAGGTCTCCCACTCTATTCAGAAGGAGATTCACAAGGCCCTTCCTTCCGCGACCCAGCACGCGCTGCAGAACGGCGACTTTGTGAAGGCCATCTCTGACAGAGTCGGATCGACCGTCGCAGCCAATGTTCAGCAGGAGGTTGTCAACACGTTGACCGCCCGCCTCGGCCCGTCTTTCACCAACATGGCTGTCCAGGCTTGCCAGCGCGTCGCTGGCGAGCTTCAGAAGCAGCACCGCACCGAGATGGAGGCCATCAACGCCCAGCGCCTTGCCGAGACTAAGAAGATTGACCAGCTCACCAATGTGGTCACTCAGCTCATGGGCACGGTCTCCAGCATGGCGGCTACTCAGGAACAGTACCAGAACGAGTTTGTCAAGCTCCAGCAGCACATCGTATCTCAGCAGCAGATCATTCGCGCCCAGGCCCAGCAGCAACAGCAACAGCAACAGCAGGCCCAGCAGCAGCAAGCCCAGCAGCAGGCGCAGGTGCCCCATCACCACGCCGCTCCCTCGTACGCTCCATCTGTCGTTAGCCAGGTTCCAAGCCAGGCCCACAGCCAAGCTCATAGCCAAGCTCAAAGCCAGGTCTACAGCAACGTCCAAAGCCCCGACCGCGCCTCGCACCAGTCCATGGGCTACGGTCACTCGCAGGCCTTGACTGTTGCGAAGCCTGAATCTGGATACGACGCGGACCTGCAGGCTCGCATTGCTGTTGTCAACCAGTCAATGAAGGAAGGCAGAGCTGAGGAGGCTGTTGTCCGCTGGATGCAGTCTGGCCGCGAGCAGGAGGTTTTTGAGAAGTACATGTCGAAGTATAGTCCCGAGTTTGTCCGCAACTTGCCTCACTTGGTTCTCTTGACGGTGACTGCCACCGTCAGCTTGAACCTTGAGTCATGCACTCGTGAGAGAATTGCCTGGCTCGAGATGGTTGTTCACAGCCTGCAGGTATCTCTTGGCAACATGGTAAGCATCCACCCACGGTCCTTTCTAGTCTCGCGAATGCTAACAATTATCCAGGATGAGGATGCCCGCGCAGTTACACCTAAGATTATGGGTATGCTGGTGGCTCGTGTGGAGCAGCTCTTCGTTCGCATCAGCAGCAGTGCCGGCAACGACCCGGTGCTCAAGAACCTGTCGCAGATCATCAACAACGCCAAGCGCGTCATGGACGCTTGCCAAGACGAGCCTCACTACGCTTGAAGGGATGGAGGATGACATATTTCTGGCATTGAGCCTTTGACGACATGACGATATCAAGTACATAGGACATTTCGACATCATACACTGCAGGATGGCTTCGCTGCTATGCGGGGCCGACATTGTTGGGGAGATAGGGCTTGGGATGGCGGCAGACATGATACCAGAAGCAGGGCAGTCGGGCAGTGAGTGCATTCGTGGCCGCGTTTCCCTGCTTGGCTTTGGAGAATGGGGTTGGTTTCATTGAGTTGCGTTTCGTCGGGCGGCGTGATATGGGCATGCGAACGGAGTCGCTTGGGCTTTGATCGATCTCTGGCCGGGCGGATAAAAGTCCAATTTTCCTTTTTTTTTCTCTTTTTTCCCTTAGTTGTAATAAGTGTCGTCAGATGGCTTGGGTGTAGATTAGGGGGGGTGTGTTTGGACGCCAGCCTATGACTATTCTTGGGCTTGGATGTTCCATTCAGGGGGGATAGCCGTCTTAGATAGGAACGATTTCAGTTGATATGAACAAGTGCGAAGCTTACTCGGTGCCTTGTGTTGTGGCTGTTTGGGTTCTTGGATGATGCACAACGGTCTGCACAATATCCACCTACCTACCTAGGTACTGCAGGTTAGATATGCAACGCTGCACAAATGCCGCGATAAGAGATAAAGGAGGCGCATTAGCTAATCTTCAGGCAATGTGGCCTGTGCCCCTGAATAGAGGGTGGAACCTTGCTGGTGTTGATGCCTGAGGGTGTGAGTGTTGTGCAAATTCCGTCTGATTGGGCCAAAAATTGGCGGCAACGCAGGTTGGGGGAGCTCAGTCACAAACGGACAGTGCAGTGCAGGGCAGCCAGTGCAGTGCAGTTGTACAGCGTGACAGCGCTGACCTGACTTTGGACGGGAGTGACCACCTACCTAGGAACTGTACCTCAGCCCTGCCTGCCTGTCTCTCTTGCTTGTGTCTGTCTGCGCTGCGAAAAAGCCACCAAAACGCGACATATCGACGAAATCTCTGCGGCCACCCATTCCCGCGCATAGCTTTCTCCTTGGTGTGACCTCTTCCTTGGCCGTGTGCTTTCTTCGTTCGACTCGATCTGAAGCGAGCAGCTGCGATCCCACGACGTCTGCCACGATCCTGAGAACCCCCCAACAGCACCGGGCCAATTGCGTGGAGCAGAGTGTTCAGTGTCAAGAGCCCTCCACTGACTAGGTGACTGAGGTGGTACCTTGATACTTCCTACTGGACCTGACCAACGCGACAGGATCAGGACAGCGGAAAGCTCCAATTGACCAGGGGGCCGCAGCTCCGACTCGACTGCCACCACACCCACCTCAGGTTCTCAACCACCATCCATCCTGCCAGGTTTGGGGGGTTTGGAATTGACGAACTCGCCAACGACGACACGCCGACACGAAGGAACGAACGACGACGACGGCCGACCGAGCCTACGCAAGCATCGACACCCCGACCAGTTGCCGCCGTTCATTTCCCGCCCGGCAGATGCCATAGACAACACATCACCACTTTCTCTGTCTCTATTTCTTTGCACATCAAAGGCGCGGCCGCAACAGCGGGAGCCCAGCAAAGAAGGACCTCGATCGAGCTCCATCATCACCCACACCCATCAAACACCCTTCCACCTCGACGTCTGCCGGCAGTGCTGAGCTGCTAGCTGGGGACCAGTTTCCCTTGCGCGCGTATGAGCTGGCAGGTGGTCTCGGGCATGGGGACGAACATGGGAAACGGCATGGGGCCTGGGGGAAACGAGATGGGCGGCGCCATGCAGGGCAACGGCTCTGGCCAGCCTCATGCGACCGAGTATACGCTACAGGGTACGTTATCATCGCCGACCTACCTAGGCACTGAGTTGAGAGCATGCGTCCGCTGACCACAACCCTCAAACAGGCGTCATGCGCTTCCTCCAAACCGAATGGCACCGTCACGAACGCGACAGGAATGCGTGGGAGATTGAGCGCCAGGAGATGAAGGCCAGGATAGCCGCCCTCGAAGGCCAGGCACGACGGGCTGATGCCACCCAGAAGGCCCTCAAGAAATACGTCACAATTCTCGAGAAGAAGGTCAAGGATCAGTCCGCGCAGCTCAAGGGAGGATCCAAAGCCGAGGAAGCTGCAAAGGCCGAGAAGGATCGCGCCGCCATGATCCAGGAGAAGCTTCGACGTGAGTTCGGGATGCGCAATATGGATCAAAGACTTGCTTACAGGTGCTCGCAGCCTCGAACAAGAAGGCCACCAACGCCGACGGCAACGAAATCGATGTCGAGAAGGGCGATGACGAGTCGCAGCGCGCCGACCTCAAGTCGTTCCTGGATCAGTGCCAAGCAGAATTCACCTACCTGATGATCACTCCAGCCAACCCTTTGCCTCCTCGCGAATCGCCGCCGCTGCCGCTTCTTGAAGATCTTCGTGAGGGCGAGCCTTTTGGTGTTCCCGGTGGCAAGCCCTTCCAGGAGCCGCCCTTCCCATTCGCTTCTTCTTCCCTCGTGCCGCAGAACCATGTCCGCGAGGCCAATCGACCACCCCCCGCCCCTAATCACGCGCCCCCTATGCAAAGAAGCCAGCCGACGAGCCTCCCCATGAGGCCGGCCGAACAGCCGCCGCAACAAATGCCGCCTCCGAACCCCGAGCCTGCTCCTCCCGTCATGTACGCAGCCGGAAACGAGTGGCCGCAGCCCATGTCCGTGACTGCCCGTATGCTGGACGACAACCTGCAGCAGCGGCCTAGCCACGCCGTTGAGTCGGTCAATAGTGTCGAACCAACAGACGAGCCTCAGCAAAGTAGCCGACCGGCGCCTGAGACCGACGGATGGGAGTTCCCCGAGGGCGCGTTCCCCGAGTCAAATTCATCGCAACCCCTACAGCAACTGACCAACCGACCTGATACGGACGCTTTTCCTACGGCAGATAACCTTCCCAAGTCGCCTAACCGCGGGCCAGCATCTCATCGCCGCAAAGGCTCTATGTCAAGGAGGCGCAGTGCCGATCACGAACTTTCGTTGAACGCAGCCGCTCAGAAGGCAGGAACGGGCAACTTTAAGCTGCGTTTCGGTCTGCGAGGCCATCTCGACACCGTGCGAACGGTCATCTTCTCCGGCGGCGGCAGTCCTGGTGAGCCTGAAATCTGCACCGCAGGCGACGACGGCATGATCAAGCGTTTCCACATCCCCCGCGTCGACGGCCATGGCCAAACCAACGCCGCCTCTGACCTTGATGTAACAGCCAACTTCTCTCACCGTGGTCACAATGGAGCGGTCCTCTGTCTGACATCCTGGTCTCCATCCCCCAACTTCTCGACTGGCGGGCGCGCCCAAGGTGATGGCTGGATCTTCTCTGGCGGCCAAGACGCCACCATCAGAGTCTGGGAGCGTGGCAGGGTCGACCCGAAGGCGACTCTCGAGGGACACACTGATGCCGTATGGGCCTTGTGCGTGTTGCCTACGACTCTAGGCTCAGTCTTTGGACAGAACAACCAATACGGTAGTCCTGATCGCATCATGCTGGTGTCTGGAGGTGCGGATGGAACTGTCCGTCTCTGGGCGGTCAGCGCACCGCCTCAGCTGACTAGTCCTCAGCCAGGCACGAACAGGGCTGGGCCTACGGGTAGCAGAGGTCGTGTTCGCGGCAATTCTATGAGCTCTGGCAGCGCTTTCTCGAGCACTCCGCAGCCCAACATGGCTACCAACTCCCCATTTAACCACACTATGGTACACAACATCAAGAGACCCGAGGGAGCCACGGGTACCCCGACTTGCATCACACCCCTTGGCCCCAATGGCGAATCTTTCGTCGTTTCTTACTCTGACGCGGCAATTCTTGTTTACGACACCAGGTCAGGTGAACAGACGGGAACCATGGATAGCTTGGAGACGTACGACGGAACGATCAACACGAGCGTCAATGCTGTTGTGGCAACCACTGTCGGCCTGGAGCAGCCCCAGAGCGGCATGTCTGAAGAGGACAGTGGTGCTGGTGGCGGACCTACGGGAGGCGGCAGGTCGATGGCGGGATCTGGCGTCGAGGGCGTCATCATCTCTGGACACGAAGATCGGTTCGTGCGATTCTTTGATGCAAACAGCGGTAAGTCCTGGCGGATCCTGTGAAGAAGGCTACTTGCTAACGAAGTCAGGGCAATGTACGTACAACATGCTCGCTCACCCTGCATCGATCTCGAGCCTTTCTCTCAGTCCAGATGGCCGTGAGCTCATCAGCGCCGGCCACGACGCCTCCCTGCGGTTCTGGAGTCTTGAGAAGCGATCCTGCACGCAGGAGATTACGAGCCACCGCATCATGCGCGGCGAGGGCGTTTGCTCCGTCGTCTGGAGCCAGGACGGCAAGTGGGTTGTCAGCGGTGGCGGCGATGGTGTTGTGAAGGTGTTTGCACGGTAGACGGCGTGTACGAGGAAACGGAGAAAAATATACAGCAGCATAGCGTCCGTTGAATGGCGTCGTTATCTTTGGGTCGGATGCGGATGCGGATGCTCTCGGAGCTTGACTTCTGATGCAAGACCCTGGCAAGAAAGACAGACGAATGGCATGATTGGGAACGAGGACGTTTAGCATGAGGAAACGAGTGAGCTCTGGGCGGCCGGCAGTGGGCTGGAGTGCCTTTGAGAAGCACGGGGACAGGATACGGGCGTGACTGGTGCCAGCCGTCCTGTTGTAATATTGTACTGGGGCATTGTTCATTATAACTGTCGATACCCTCCGCTATGCCTGTCGTGACCTTTTTTTTTTTATGTTGATCGTTGGGACGTACATATAATTACCATAAATGAGAAGATGATTGACTGGGTATTTTGTGGCTTCGAGAAAACTGGCTGTTACGGAGAAATCAAAGACTTGCGAGCCAAAGGGAAGGTGCTAGAACTCTAGCTCCTCAACCTCCATCCCGCAGCCGTTGCATTTCTTCACCGTCATCCCGTCCTCGTTCTCAACCGCCCGTCCCCATTCGTGAACGTGTTTACCGCCACCAATGGAATCGCCAAACTTCCTCGGTCCAGCGCCGGCTGCTTGCGTGGCTTGCTGTCGCCGGATGGCCTCCGTCCTCGTTTTCCTCTTCAAGTCATTCAGCTTGTCCCGGAACTTCGCCTCTTTCCGCCGCTTCTTGTCCGCCTCCCGCTTCTCGAACTCGGCGTCCAGCTTCTCCGCCGACCCCCACTTCGTATTGAAGGCGTACTCTTCCACCTGGAAGCGCAGAAACAGCATCATGTCGTGCCAGTGCGACTTGTGCGGGTTCGGCCTTGACAAGTGCGGCAGCAGGTCCGCGTCCTTGAGCTCCTCATCCGTCAGGAGGTAGTCCTCCTTGCACTCCGTCTTGGTGAGGAGGGAGTACTTGTCCGGGATGGACTCCTTGCAGGCGTGGCAGACCTGTATCCCAAACACCTCGTCCCACACCCAGTCGATCTCGATCGAGGAGCACTCGCGGCACTTTTTCCGCGTGGCCTCGTCGGCGAGGACGCTCAGCCCGGGCTCGAACGGCCCGGCCTTTTGCCTGCGCAGCTTCCGGAGCAGCTGCAGACGCTCCCATTCCTGGCTCGACATGCCCTTTGGCTTCTCCTCTGTCGGCGGGCCGCCCGGTTTGACCTTGGGGACGAGGGCGGTGTTGTGCGGGTCGTCCTCGGCCGTGAGGAAACCGCCTTTGGTGTCCGTCATGGCGGACATGTTGTAATCGACGAACTTGGCAAAGTTGCGCGCCGGGCGCAGGGCGGTGGTGTCGCGGGCATCGCGGGCATCGCGATTCGTCTCGGGCGCCGTCGTCGTCGAGATGGACGAGTGTGGGCGTTTTGTTCCCGCGCCGGCGCCGGTGCCTGCTGCTGCGCCGGCCTTGGTGATGTGGACTGTGTCTGTTGCGATGAAGCCCGACAAGGTCGTGGGGACCGGGGCGGAGGGTGCTTCGACTTCACGGCGGTCGCGGAGGGCTTTTGATTTCAGACGGGATTCTTCCTGGTTTGGGAGTTAGTGATATTTGCGGCAACAATGACGATGGAGATTGGTGTAAGAGGGCGGCGCACCATGCGACGAGTTGCAGCTGGCGTTGGGGGTGTTCCGGCAGGCACGGCGGGCCTTGGATTTCCCGGAGGAGTCTTGGGTCGCTCCATTTTTGGTGGTAGAATGTGAGGAACTTGGTTCGGGGATCTGGGGCCTTCTGCTGTGCGACAATGTGGTGAGACGCGGGTGTTGAAGATGGGAAACGTGAATCTTGGAGGGGCAAGTTCTCCGGGTCGATTATGTCACCAATTGAAGCGCGAACGCACGTGCCGTTTCCGCGCTGACCGAGCTCACCGACGGCAGCTGCGGTTGCCACCCACATGCGCTAAAGAAACTACTGGGTAGATACGGCAGGATGAAAGGGAAAGGAAGGGTTGGTCAACGGATTGTTGCGATTAATGTGCAGTATCTCGGACTATCATCTACACGGATGCCGTGAGCTGTTTTGCGGCTCTATTCCCAGCAACAGGCGAAAGCAAGCGCATTGCGCCAACGCAAAAAGTACCCTGTATCCCAACACACACAGTTTTCCCCCTCCGCTTGTAGTAACCAGTTTACTCCTCCTTGGCACCACCACGGCCGGAACGCTCGGCGGCCTCGACGGCCTTCTTGTCGCTCTGGGCGGGGCCGGACTGCAGACCCTGCATGATGCCGGCGGGGGCCTTGAAGGGACGCTTGAGGTCGCCGGAGGCGGGCTGGCCGAAGACGTGGATCTTGACGAGGTTGCTCTCGAGGGCGGACTTGAGGGGGATGATGGACTGGATAAGGAGGGGGTTGGTGTACTTCATGTAGATGTGCATGAAGGCCATCATGGCGATGCCCATGGCCTGGGAGCGGAAGGCCTGGCGGAGCTGGGTCGAGTCGTAGGCGTGGATGGTGGTGGTGACGAGCTTGCCCTCCTCGGAGGAGCCCATGGGGGCGGGCTCGACGTACTTGAGGGTGGTGAGGTCTGTCAAGGGACTATGTCAGTGGTGTGTGTGGAGTGGCATCGGCAAACAGAGGCAACGAACCCTTCTTCTTGTTGATCTGGGCCTGAACGTAGAGGTACAGGATGGCGATCAGGACGTTGCTGGCAATGTAGCCGGCGCGGCACATGTTCAGGACGTTCGGGTCATCAAAGGGGACCTTGCGCGAGACCTGGACCATGCCGAGCATGATGATCAGGTTGGTACTGTGGCACTGTTAGCTTTGGCATCCCGTGATGGCTTCTTTTGCCTTCGCGCAGGGTCTGCATGCGACGCGGCGCGGGAGGCCTTGGAGGGGACAGGCAAACGCACATCTGAGGGCTGACCATTTTGGCGGTATTGACGATTGACTCCTGGGATTGACGAAAGGGACGAAGTTGAACCGAGACCTCTGCTGATGCAACGAGGGTTGATGTATTGAGACGGAGGAGGGTGGCTGGTTGGATGAGGTCGGGTGCGAGAGGCGCGAACGTGGAGGTTGCGAGTTTTTGTACTGGCAGCAGAGAGAGCCCTGAGGGTGAGGTGGTCGAAACGGCTGGGTTAGGTGGAGGTGGAGAGGTGCTTTAGTGGAGAGCCTTGCTGGCCGGCTGCTTTTTTAGCGCGGTCCGATTCGCGGCTTGCGCTTGGTTGCAGAGGTGAGAGGCCGCTCAGGGTACCTATGCCCAGCTAGGTTCGGTTCGGGGTCCAGCGGGATGGCGAATTGCGAATTGCACAATTTTCAGCGCTGCCCTTGGGATTCTGTAGCCTTCTACCATCGTCTTTCTTCAGGTCACATCCAATACCTAAGGTGCCTAGCTGCAGGGGTTGCAGTGAGGCTCATGTCCCCTCTCTTGCGCGGTATGTTGGTTGCCTACCTACACAAACGGAGAAATACACTATGTCAACCGCAGGCGCATTCGATGCAACAAACCATGGATCTCTAAAGACGCCAAACTTTGGGCCATGCGAGCTAGGCTAGAATCTCCGTTGGGTACCTACCATCTGTCTCCGTGACATGTGTCTCGGTGGCTTGAATCGTCCGTCTGGCCGATGAACCAACGCCACACCCCCATCTTCAAAACTCCGGTCCCTGTACCGCGGTTCTCAGTCTGCCATGTTGGTGAGGCGACACCCAGGATCCAAAGTTCAGGGACGCGATGAGGACACGTTCATTGATTGCAGCGTGGGGAATCCTGTCAGATACCCACCCACCTGCCTGTTCAAGACAGCTTCCACCGTGCCTCATTTTACAGCTGAAATTTGGTCATGCATGCAACTGCCTGCTTTGGCGTTGGTTGGTCCCTTCAATCGTGTGTCATGTTGGCAAAGTGGTTGCACTTCAATGGCAAGATGCCTTCATATTCCAGATATGTACACGGGGTTTGCCCCCTCTTGAGAAAATATCTACCACTGAAACTGATTCAGAGGGAACGCGCCCAGTACCTTATGCGCTTCTATGGTAGATATACATCTAAACCATACATATCGTACGCACGGGGCACGGGGTACGGCCCCTCTCTCTGCCGGCCGAATACGGCCCCACATCCGAATATCGCGATCGGTCTCAAGCAAATGTCTTGAGAACCGGGAGGTATGTGACGAAAGCCTTACCAGTTGTAGGCTCCATAGAGTACATGTAGTCAGCCCACCAAGGGCCGGCAGCCCACCCTTCATAAGGTTAGAATCGTGAGAAGACTAGGTCAGAAGGTTGGAAACTTACAGAGAGCGCCCTTCCAGACGTCCGAGTTGTCCGAAAGGTGCTGGATGGCACCCTTGACGGCAGTGACACACTGGTCGTTGGCACCAGCGCCAATCTCGCCGAGAACACCCTGCTTGTTGTTGTCCTTGAGCCACTTGGTAGCAACGGCGAGACGCTCAGCACCGATGGTGGTGCTGACGCAGGCCTCGTTGGTGCCGGAGCCGTCCGTGTCGAGGTACTGGTGCATCTCGTAAAAGAGCTTCTTGCCAGTGGCATCAGAAGGATCAGTCAGGTTCTTGAGAGCGTCGCCGGAGCCGCTCTCGATCCAGTGCCAGGCACCAGAGTACGAGTTACCCTCGATCCAGATGTTCTGGGTCGTGGCACCCGCAGCACGGATGTTGGTGATGGCGGCCTGGTTCAGGTCGTGGACCAGCGTGTTGTCCATGTCGTGGTACTCGTTGTTGGTGTCGAAGATGACCTTCTCGTTGTCCTTGAAACGAGCGGCAACGGTCTTCCACCAGGCTCCAAAGTCGGCGCTGCTGGTGATGATGTTGCCGTAGTAGCGGCCGTAGTTGTGGGGATCGATGACGGCATAGGAGCCCCTATAATTGTCAGTTTGCTGTGATTGGGTCGAGAGTCTTTCCTGTGCTCACTTCGAGGTAACGTCCTTGACAAGCTATGGCTGGGTTAGCTTACGCTGGTGTTTGAATGACAACAAGCAACACTTACGTCCTCAAGACCAGAGAAATAGGTCTCGTTGATGGTGCCCGTCAACTTGTCAGGAATGATGCGCTCCCTGTAACAAATCAATGGAAAAGAACTTCACATCCCATCTTTTGAACTTACATCATAGTTCCAATACGGAAGGTGTTGAGGCCAGCCGCCCTCAGGGTCTTACTCAGTCAGTCTCCTGCCTTACCCCCTTGACCACAAATACTCACATCAATAGCCGTCTTGTTGGGCCATGTGTAGTCCTTGCCCAGCTGTCCAGGCAGGTTGGCTTGGCCGAACTCACCACCGGACTCGTTGACACCGGTGAAGGTGAATTTGCCGGCACGCTTCGTCTTGGCAGAGCCGTCGACGGGGGCCGCCAGGACCGACGCGACGGACGCAGCTCCGAGAGCCAAGTTGGAAAACTTCATGTTGTCGAAGAAAGAATGGAAATTGGAAGAAGCTCAAAAAAATTGGGGTCAGACTAAGAAAAGAAGGTAAAGGTCGGATGAGGTCCAGAAAGCCAAGACCACCACCCCAGATCAGCCCAGAGGCGCCGTGGGCTTTATACTCGGCTGCCCTCGTGGCCCATCGTTCCCCTCTTCTTTTTCGTCTCGTTTACAGTTTTAGGGGGTGTGGTTCGAACTTTGGGGGCTGGCTGCCTTCGTCCAGGGCCCATCGTGACGGAGTCCCTTGCTCCGTCCCATGTATAGAGCCAAAAAGGCACGCGATTTGCAGGAAAATTTGGGAACCTGGCTAGTGTGCCTGTAACATAGAGACGAGAGAGAGAGCCTCCTCCGGCTAAGCTTGCTTGGCATGGGTGATGTGCTGTGTGGGGTAGTCCCGGCAGGGAAGAGCAGATCTCGGGACCTGGACCTCCTAGGGCGCTTTTCCCTCTGGACCTTGCATCATTCCTGGTTTGTCACGTTGTGGTTATTGGTGCCAAGAATGCCGAGGATTGCGGCTGCTCGGGTCGTGGTGGTCTAGTCACGTCGGGGTTAGATTACATGCAGTCTGTCTGCGTAACCATCTGAGTACATATATCTGGCGTCGGAGCAATTTGTTGGAGTGACGGCAGCGGCACTTGAGCAAATTTGAGCAAGCCAAGTGCCGTGACGGCCTGACAAAAGCAAATATGGCGCAGACGATGACATGTTTGGCAGAGTTTCCCGGCGACAGGATTCAGTTGAGTGATGGACTGATGTTGGTCCAAAGGGGGGATTAAGTTGGGCTGGTTTCACATGGCCGGGGAATCTCCCTCCGCGTGGTATAGTGGGCTGGAATTAAGGGATCGCCAGCTTGACTACTTTCCCCACATTGATCATCAAGTGGGAGCACATAGAGGCCCAGACTGAGCCGCGAGGCCGGGAGGATGATGCTAGCACGGTTGCAAGATAATTGGCATCCATATAGAAGTCGGGAGACGGCTCGTGGTGAATAGGAGACAATGTGATCTCTTGCCTGTCCATGACGTTGGTTTACGGATATGAGCCAAGGGGAAGATGCCATATTGGGCTGACTGCGAGCTCCCAGCACAGGCGATTTTCTCTTTTTGAGCCTGCTGGCTGGCTTGCGCATTCCAAAGGGGAGCAGGGTGGGCCTTGTGTGAAGTCCAAACTATGATTGAGTCGTTTCATCAGTTCGTGACAGGAAACAAAGTTGACCGAGTCCAGCGTTCTCTGGCCGTCTGAAACGATGGGTAGGTATCCATTCAGCGCATTGTGTGCTGCAGCTATCCCGCAGTGGCTCGGCCATTTGAGCGATGAGGAGGAAATGCAATGAACATTAGGTGAACTTGTGAAGCGACTAAGACTTCTGTTGTTACTTTCGACTTTGGTTTCGGTGACAATCTGCAGGCCCTTGTGTTGAACCAAGCAGCACGAGGGACGGCACTTGAAGTGGGTCTCCGTTGGGGGCGGCAGCGGTACGGTGCCGCGACGGTCACTCATCACGTGACACGGACAAATTCTCGAAGCTCGGAAAGTTCCTCCCGCGCGCCGCAGCAGCAAGGCGTTGAATCGCGAAGAACAGCAGCGCCATCAACCCAAGACAGGGTCATCAGCCGCCAAAATGCAACCCACGTTGGCCCTCCTGAAGAGATCGGTGTGGAAGGGTAAGTCGCAATCATCTTGCATTGATGTGGAAATGGTGAACTGACAGCTGCGCCTCCAGGACCGAACATCGTCCCGTAAGAGAACCCTTTGCGATGCCCCTCGGCCAACATCCCTCGATCCTAACCTTGATGCGAACAGTCTCGCCATCGTCCGCCCAGCACCTGGCAAGAAGGTCCCTCCCATCAGAACGCAGGCTCGATCGGCCACTATTCTGCCCAACTTCGTCGGCCTCAAGTTCCAGGTCTACAATGGAAGATATTTCCTCGATGTGGTCATTACGGAGGATATGGTAGGACACAAGCTTGGAGAATTCGCGCCGTGAGTGACACATACATTGCAAACGACTTGAGCAGGAACTAATGCGCGCCTGTCTAGTACGAGAAAGCCCTTCATCTGGTCCAGATTGTAAGAGGACGTTTGCTGAGGAGCCGGGTTTGTTCTGGCGAGAGGAGGAAAATGACGACCGACATTTGTACAACACTGTCAAGATACCAGCGATGCATTGTAGCATCAAAATGCCAGGCCATGTGCCGATGATGACCCTCTGCTTCATATACGAATGGGCTCTATTGTATCATTCTTTCTTGGTCGTGCGTGACTTGCCCGCTGAAACTGTAAAATCATTTTGCCATGTTCCCTGGCCCCTCGACGCCGAAGCAAACCATCCAACGCCTTGATATGTATACACCCGTCCGGAAAGAAACCTTTGCTGAAGCCCACTCCTCTACCGGTAGAACTCGCTCCTCTTGACATTGACACCGTACTCGCCCACGGCCATACCGAGGTCCTCCATCGTCAACACGGTGCGGTTCTGGCTACCTCCTTGACCGCCGCCACCGTAGCCGGGACGCTGAATACCCAACGGACCACCGCGGCCCTGGTCTTTTGCGCCAGCGGGGCCTGTCGGCTGGCCGGGGATGGGGAAGCCGGCGGCGGCGCCGAGGTTGCCCATGGGGTTATTGGCGTTGGAGTTGGACGCGCGGATGCGGCTGTATTGGTACGCGTCGGCGGCAATATCTGCGATGAACTTTTGCGTCGCCAAAGCGAGCAGGCGCGCGAGGCGGGGATCGGTCTGCGGCGGAGGGGGGAGGCCGGCCTTGGTCATGTAGTAGTTTGTAACCGCATCAGGAATCTGTGACCATCGTAGTTAGCTTCAAATGCGTCGTTGAGTCTGGGAGATGAGGAGTCATACAATGGGAGCGTAGTCGTCCATCTTGGTTAGGAACTCGCGCAGAGACATGTCCTTACGAGTGATCGCCTTCGGTTCGGGGCCAGGCGCGACTGCCTCCGGAACAGCAGCAGCAGGGGCTGCCGCCGGGGCACCGCCAGCCGGAGCGGCGCCCGGGGCAGGAGCCTCTTGCGAGTTGGGCGCGGTCGGAGCCTGCTCTGCGTTTGCTTCGGGGGCGTTGGTGGACATTATTGCGCTCTGCGACGATGAGATTCTAGATGAGACTTCGAGGTCTGGTTGACGCGCGACGTCCGCGAGGCTGATGAGGCTGGTGATGTAAGATGGAGTGGCACGGGCTTCGCTCACTGGTGAGAGCTGTGGCGTAAGTCACGTGTTATGTGGCTGGACCGGATACGGATGCACTGTGTCCGAGCTTGAAATATGGGGAACCCCAGTTACCTTCTTAGTGTTCCTCACCTTCTTCTTCCATGTTCATCGAGAAGGTGCTGCTCACCAGCGGTGAACATCACCAGGCAATGATTGAAATTGTTGAGCGTTACCAAGCGAGGTTATAAAAGCTCAGGTGCCAAGAATCCGACGACAAAATCGCAGAAATTCGAGTCCAAGAATGGAAAACGTCTACTGCGCAAATCAGAGCACGTTCCTGGCATTGATATTGAAGAAAGGTATGAAAGTTCGCTGCAGAATGCCATGCAGCGGATGAGTCAATGCTTAAATTGCACTCGAGCCTTTACAGTCCCATCTTTTCCCGAATATATGATGTTCCTTATCTGAGGTTTAGATTTCTTCGTATCCATGACTGCTAAATTCGGCTGGTTGAGTATTTATGACTGGGTACGTTGAGCATTATGCACTCGTAAGAATCATTTATTAAAGCACCTGGAAGCCAAGAATGATGGAAGGATACTCGAGAAATCCTTGGATTGCATCCCGACACACAACACGTCTTACGGCCCGGGGTTGATTGAATGATGTTGATCATTTGGGAGAGCTACAGAAAACTCGTGAATGTGCCCGTCAACACGTGTCCCAACCACGTTGTTGAGTCCGGTGCGGGAACGCGAAATTCGTCTGAGAATGCTACAGGCTACCTCTTGCGGACTGGAACAATCTTCCGAGCGCTACATAGAGCCTAGGGCTTAGCGCTCTCCCCTAAGATCTACGGGAGATCTGGCGTGGCTGCTTCTTTTCCCAGGGTGAACTCTATTTTGGCTCCTCAGGGGTTCTTTCGTGGCTGTGAAGAGCGTTGAACCACCTTAGTGGTGACGGAAACAAATTGATCGAGCCGGAATGAAAGGGGGCAATAGAGACAAGAACTCAGCTATGCGCATAGTAAACGGTCAACTATACGTTTGCAGGGGTTGTGGTGGCTGTTTTCGGTGTAACAATGGAATTGTGGTCGAAAATATGGAGGTTGTACTTGAGCATCGACTAACACTAGTATACTGGGGAAAAGCAAGGTTGTCCTTCCGGAAAAGGAAGCATCGTCTTTCTGTTCGACTATTTCGAGTCTAAAGCAACCTCAGGAGTAAGGGACTAAGAGTGGTTGGTGTACCAAGAGAGATTGGCCTCGACATGTCAAACCTATCCCCTTTCCTTAGTCTGTTATCCAACCGTTTGGTGTGCTGGCGTAGGGTCTGAAACCAAGTAAGCCTTCTAGTTCAATCGTGCTAGACGTCTGAAGTGTCCCAAATCGGACAGGCCTGTATTTTGGTGGTCCCAATCCGCTGTCAGCTTCTGCTTCAGCCTCAGCGGTATGAGGCGCCCAGTGGCGCCAACGGTTAACGTTGCCAGCCACCCATTCCAAAATCCGACTAATATGCTTAAACTTGATCTGGAATGTTCTCAGACAGCCGCAATACCAGCACTAGATTAGCTCATCGTTCTCCAGAATCCTTTATATCTGATCGTTTCTAGAAGCATGGTGTCTTTCTCTGACATCTTGACAGACTCTGAGCTTTCACGAGTAGTGTTCATTTCAAATGCCTCTTCGGTCTTCATTACATCTGAAATGGACCCCATATCGATCGCTGCGACTGCAGCGTCACTAGCAGGAGCTGCTGGAAGCGTGAGTGGTTTCTTCATGTCCTTCGGTTCAATGGTCTGCGAAGAGAGGCAGACCATAGGAATACCCGCTTTTTGTTCGATTCATGCATGCTGACGTTATTGCAGACTGCTATTGTGTTGATTCGACTGGCCAAAAAGGTCAAGAATGTGGACATCAAACTATCAGAGACTTGCGCAGAGGTCCAAAAGCTGTCTGGACTCCTTGTGTCCGTGGACAAGACAGTGAGGCAGTGCCAGACACACGTACCGTCACTTCTATATTTTTATCACAACATATGGGGACAGATTGGAGACACCTTAGTAGACTGCAAGTCCAACATCGCTGGTCTCGATCAGCTTCTCAGAAAACTCAGCGTACATTTCGACGCGGAAGGCAATTCGCTTGCAACACTTCTCAGAAAAACAAACTTCTATTTCATCCTGAGTATCCACAAGGAAGAGATTCAAGACTACAAGGTCAAGATCTTCAATTCAAACTGGGCTATTCAGATGACTTTGCAGTTGGTAACCATGTAAGCATTTTAGGTTCGAACAAGATTTTTGGTTTCTTCGATTTGACGATTTCTTAGTGCTCTCAGCTTCAGAACCAATATTTCTCAAGAGAGATTATTCCAGGAGCTTAACAAGCTGGAGGGTATGATCAAAAAATCTCTTCGAAAGGCACACCAAGAACTACCCGGGCCTGAGACGGAACAGAAAATGGAGATCGCAGCTCGCAACGTTCCTTACATCTACTTCGACATGTTTGACGAGGAGATCGATGAGCGGAAGCATCCTTACGAGACAACTGACCAGCATGGAGGAGTGCAAGCCAGCGGCAGACCAGACCAAGACGAAACTCCATCATCTAGGATTGCAGAGGATAACTGTGGAAATATGGACCAAGCCCTGAGCTTTTCGCAGACGTCCTTGGGGCCATTGGGCCTCCCACCCCGGCCAGAGTCCCCGAAGAAGCATGCTGCCAGCCGTTTTTTTGACGATGAATTGGAAGAGACGGATATGGCAACCGGAAGGGTTGGTTTTGATCGGGGACGGAGGATGTCTGCCATGATACCTTCAACCCATCTACAGGCACACGAGAATTCGATTGGGCGCCTAAGAAGTCACTCGCAAGGCTCCAGGCCATATCCAAACACAACGTGCCACGACAGCGTTGCATACTGGCATCGTTCGGTCGAGACAGCTGAACTCAGAGACGAAACAGCCAAAGAAGCTACAATGGGTTCATTTGGTCCTGATCTTTCGCCACTAATCATCCGGTCCGATTACAACCTTGCTCCCGACTCAAGAGCTAGACAAGACCAGACACGGCAAAAGAAGACCCAAAGACTACCGAGTCTGGCCATTACCCCAAACCAGCCTCCACGTAGTGTCTCATCGTACTCCGATGATGCCACTTCTTCCGCTCGCAAAGGATCCTTCTTAATCCCGACTTTGACACGGGCAACTTCGGACAGCCTTCATCCATCATCTCGCCCTGTCGAGAGAGTCTTCTCAGCATCAACCCCTGTGACACCGGTATCTTGCACACCTCATCGGCTCGTCAAGGTGAAATCATTCACGGACCTTCCAAGCAGAGCCCAATCGCAAAAGATGGACGGGGTGGAGAGAAATCGGAAACATTGGTAGCGGGTTCCTCAGGCACATCGCATTTCCTGCAACTCTCTAAGGCGAGCCGTAAACCCCGGTACATGAGCCACGAAAGGATGAAAGACGAAATGAAATTGAATATGCTATTGGCTGCAACACGGACAGGCAAAAGATACACGAGTGGTGGAACGGGAAGATGGATTTGAGCAACGAACGACGGGTTTTGAAGAGATTGTAACTAGCCCGTTATTTAACTAATAACTATACAGCAACACGTTGCTTGTCCCTGAGCGCAGTACCTTTTGATTCTCTTTGATCAGCATCCGTCTCAGAAGCCATGCTAAGGCCGCAGCTGCCGCAGAAAATGCAGCACTTGAGGCCATAGCAGTAGTATATCTGGGTTCATCTGAGGCCGGCCAAAGGTACTTCAGAATTGTGAGCCAAGCCTGAGGGACGCAACCTTGAGACAATGTGTATGTGTACTTACAGGAGTGTAAATGGGTCCGATTGTGGCGATGGTATTTACCAACGCAAGAGACACAGCTTTCTTTTCTCTCGTTTGCCCACAAGTACTCGATACCCATCCCAGGATCACGCTGTTGCAGGCATAGACTCCGGTTGCGAACGCGCACATTGCGAAGTAACGAGCCCCGGTATTAAGCGTACTGCAGGCCAGGACAAACCCGAAGACCGCAATAGCTTTGGCGATCGTGATATGCCACACTCTTTCGTTGAAACGCCCTAAGTTTGTTAATTCATTGTTAACCATATAAAACCGAAGAAAGAGTACGCAAGAAGCTCACCAGAGCTAGCCGCCCAAATCACAGATATAACACCAGAGATTAGATAAGGTGGGCAAGTAAGAGCGAGAGTGACGTTCCTATCGAAGCCCAGAGTTTCAACTATCGTGGGGAAGAAGTTTTTGAAGTTGCTTGCAGCCATGTGGCAGTGTTGACAACAGACAAGAACCCAAAGACGCGGGTCGCGTGTCGCTTGGAGCAGCCCAGCCCAAGTGCTCGTGTTATCTTCAAGTTCGACGGTGTCTCTCGCTACCCGGGCATGCGCAAGTCTTTGGTCATCTTCAGACAACCATCGCGTGTTAAGGGGCTCGTTCGGTAGAATGAATATGGAGGCAATAGAAATGACGAATGTAATGACTCCTTGGATGATAAATAACCATCTCCAGCCAGACAGACCGGCTAGTTGTTCCATTTGGAAGACTCCAATGGCGATGAGACCCGCAAAAGCCGTGCCGCAAATATTAGCACTAAACAAAATAGAAATTCGAGTGGCGATTTCCTGTCGATCGTAGAACATGGCGAGGATGTACAAAGCTCCTGGGTAGAAGGGGGCTTCCGTAATCCCCAAGAAGAAGCGTGTGAGAAGAAGACCCTTGTAGTCCTTGGTCACTGCTGTGAGGGTGCTTACGATGGCCCATAGGGCCATCGCTCCTCCCATGAACCAGGAAGGACGGACCCTTGTTATGAGCATGTCTGAAAAAGTCAGACTTAGGAATGGCATGTGAGGGAGGCCTTACTGCTTGGAATCTGCCCCAAGATGTACCCCACGAAAAGGATGGAGACACAGGTTTGGTACTCCGTCGATGTCATGTTGAGTTCTTCTTCCATTCCGTCTAATCTAGCGACAGTGATAGCATTCCGGTCGAGGTAGCTGTAGCAATCAGTCGCAGCGCTTTAGTTGGTCCTAACATTGCTTACTTGAACCAATACATGACCCAAAGCACAGGGAGAATGGTCCAATCTAGGCGCCTCACAAGCTTGATCTCTGCTGGACTGACTTTTTTGCCTGTGCCAGTATGGCCAAAATTGCTGGCTACTGGCTCAAGGCTTTCGCTTTTCTCAACATGATCGCAAGCAGGCGTGTCTTCTTTCAGTTCGATAAGGGCCATTTCGTGAAATTCGTATTGGGTTTCGTTGGTATACGTGCAGATTTCCAAATAGGAGGTGATCTGAACATGAAACCAGTCGAAAATCTCGGAAAATTGAGTGAACTTTTTATACAAATCTCTGCTGATGATAAGAGTTGCATGCTAGGTTTCCCCAGATTTACCCCAGACTACCCCAGAGATCCTGCACGTTTCCGTCCGCTAGCGTCCGTGGCTCCAGTGACACTGTCGCTGGCTCGATTGATTGTTGTTTAGCCCGGACAAAGTATGGCTCGATAAGCTCGGTTGCAGACGGATTATAGCATATGCCGAATGTCTTCCGTGAGGTTCAGTCCGGCCTTACACGGATGGCGGGAGCAGGGCCGAGGGCCAGCAGGCCGGTGCGGGGCCCATCGGACTGACACGGATTGACACGGACCTATGAGGTCCGATGCGGATCGACACGGATCAACATGGCGTTGGCATTGACTGGTCCCTGAAGTCTGTTTTCTCTGACTGCTCTTTCGATGCTGGGCAAGCTTCCAGACACAAGCGGCGGCAACGTGACTTAACCTGGGCAAAGTATTCTCCAAGTTACAATACAGCACCTTTGATTGCTTCACGAGCTAATATCCGGCAGGTTCCATAAGAAGTTGAGAGAATCAACGTCGAACCCATGGGATAACTGATCAGCTGTATCGCCAAATGGAGCTATGCTGGAGTCAAATTGCCACGTTCGCCAAAAACCCGACTGATCCAGCAATGCTGCTTCAGTTGTCGCCGTTTCTGAATGAGAAGTTGTGAGATCAAGTCCGCTGTAAAGACTGCTCATATGGCCATCTGTTAAGGCCTGGCTCGGCCTTCTTCCTTCTCTCAAAGGTTGAGACATCGATGACAGCGTGCCACGGAGACTTGACGCATGTCTTTCAATAAGATCAGCGTATCTCATGGCGAAGTCCATATCGTCTGGCGGATAGTTCTTCAGGGTAGTGGTGCACCGATCCAGCGCACGCAGAGCTCCATCCACATCCGTTGCTGGCGATCCAAGGCTGATAGCCTTTAGCAGAAAAACAGATGCTGAAATTACGTTCAGTCTGATACGGGCAGGAGCGTATGCCAGATGTTCCCTGAATGGTCTCTCGGTTACCATTTCTAGCACCTGACAGCTATCTGAAAGGACACCTCGCAAAAATTTCGCGTCTTGAACGGTCATGTACGAAGCCAGACCGTCTTGATGTGGCCGCACTGACCCCGAAACAGTTGCCCGTTTTACTACTGCCTGTATGGAAATAGAACCAATGCAGGCTTTTAGATGGTACAATTCAATGAGCAGCGAGTCTTTGAGAGGTTCGTGAGTATCTTACGAAATTAGTCAGACATAGAAGGTGATCTGGTCATTTGGGAGTGGGGTTTCAAACCTGTCAAAGTCGACCCAAACGTATTATTCCAGGTCGACAGCGAGGCGAGAAAGTGCTCCAGAAGATCGGGGTAGTTATCATTTTGAAGAACAGACTCCAGGTGATTTTTGGATTGAAAGAACATTGTCGATGCCACTTTCGAAAGCCGGGTAAGTTCCAGGTACGCATCCATGTGAGTGTTCCATGAAACCTGTGCCTCGTCGTCTATATGTCGCATTGATGATCGGGCGACTACAATTGAAATGCTTTCTGGGAACACGGTTTGATAGCCAAGTCGTGTCGCTGTCTGTGTCATGTAGGTGTAAAGAAGCTTTTGAGCTCGGAATTTCCGACGCTCAGCTATGTTGAGGCCAGATGCGTCTCCTTGATGGTCGCTCGACAAAACCCCAAGCTCATATGCGAGATTTGTCGCCAAGCCAAGAAGCATCCAAGACATCCGACTGGCTCTTTTTGCTGGCTCGAATACATCTTTACGCCACCGGAGGAGTGGTTCTTCATTATTTGTACGCTTGCGATTTTGGCGATCGTATTCGGTGTCGACTAGCACGGCATCCCAACCCTCTGTATCCGGTGGGAAATGTACAGCGCGGGGATGCCAATCTGATATCAGTAACAAACTTTCAATAGTTCCAATAATTCTCATTTTGGCGGATGAGACTTTCTCCTGGCCGAGTATGATTCGCTTTATCAGGGACTCGCAATACTGCCAAAGACGGTTGTGTATAAGGTGGCTTCTAGATACTCCGCCTGCGCCTGGGAGCATGAAGAATCGTGAAGAGATCATCAATATTGTGCAACAAAGCATTGACTCTTCACATATGAGAGCGGTGTGTGCTTCGTGATTCCAATACTGATCAACGACGACTGGTGACCATGGAGACAGGTATTTGTAAAATCTGCATTCAGGATCAGTGGCCAATCTTCTTCATTGCAGTTTATGCTCTCACAGATCAACATATGTGACGGCCTCTTGTGAGGTGAACCAGCCTTGTCTGACAAATCTGCATTTATCCCACATGTCCAGGATGGCATCAGTCGGCTCCGACAGAGTTATTATGTTGAACCCCGCTCCGCTCTGGCAGCCTGGACTAATAGCGGCAGGGACAGCGACTGGGATATCTTGCATGGCCAGAGTCGTTTGCGTGGGTGGCCCAGAAGCAGGTGATGCCGTATTATGATGAAGCAAGTTTGCCGCGTCAGACAACACGTCGAGAGCATCATTAGAACCCGTCACAAGACTCGACATGACTCTGTCAGAGATTGACCTGCTGTCTGGAAGGGAGCTCTGAGGCCATGCGATGGGGTGGTTATCAGGATCGGTTGATGGAATAGTGTCTTCAGGAGAGACCTCTTGCTGATGAGCTCGAGCATTGGCTTGAGTCAATGCTGCCGAGGAAACCGCTTGGGTTACGTCGGATAAACTCTGCTGTGCCGGTGATGTCGTTAAACGTTGCGATGTTGTCGATCCTGCCCAGGCCGGGACATCTCTATGTTTCGCGGTTCTGGGGCGACGGTCAAATCGGCAGTCGCGATGCTCTCGTTTGCACTTCGCGCAAGGCGGCTTCTCTCCCATGTTGCATCTTACTTTTCGAGCTCGGCAAGAATCACAAGCGACATATGTCCGTCTGTACCGTGGGGACTCCTGCGGTGCCGAGGCATCCCCAAGGTCGGCCCTTGATCCATCACTCATCATGAGTGTCAATCATGGATATGAAAGATAGTCAGTCTATGGGGGCCCTGCTTGAGTCAACCAGGAGCTGTGGGCCATTAGGACTGATCTTACCTCGTGAAACCACCCAAGTATCCAGTCTATGCAATTAGCAGTAAGCCAACGTTGTTGACGATCAGTTGAAGAAAGTGATGAGGAGGAAAATCATGCCCGCGACGCTCCGCGACTATCCGCGTCGGTCCGCCCTTGCATGCCCCGCCGCGCAGCACCATGCGTGCTTGGATCCCCTCCCCCGCACGAAGCGGCGCTGACGATGGACTGGCCAAGAGGCATCTTCGAAGACCATAGGGAAACACGTTGCCGAAGTTCACAGTTTACGCTTCGCCACTCCGAAAATCGGACGGAGAAGATATTGTTTTTGGTGCAAAGAACCCATCATCAATCGTGTATATAAGATGCCAGTTTCTGTGATGAACTTGGTATGGGCAGGTGGACATCCAGCCCAACATTCACAGACTCAGTTTCACTTATTCAAGCATTTCGAACTCACACACCATGTCCAAATCAATTGTGAACACGAACCCTTATCCCTTTCACTTCGAGACAAACAGCCTGCCAAATGTCAAGAAGAGCGGCGACCGCGCAACCATAAGCTTAGACAGCTCTCGCGGACGGATTCCGTCCCTGCAGGCGTCCAAGCTCCGCTACCTTATGCAGGAAGCTCATGATGACCCTTCCAAAATCATTGCACACGTCTGCAGCTACGATGCTCTCAGCTCTCGACTTTGCGAGGAAGCCGGATTTCCCATTGTCTTCCTTGCTGGCTACGCCATGGCTTCTGCTTTTGGCCTGCCTGATACAGGATACATTGCATTCCAGGAGGTCGCAGCGAAGGTCCAAGAAGTTGCACGAGTGACCAGCGTCCCGATTCTTGTGGATGGCGACACTGGATACGGCGGTCCTATGAACGTCAGAAGAACTGTGGAAGGGTACAGTAATATCTAGCCAAACTGTACTCTATGAAGGCTAACCTGCTCTGAATAGCTTCGCAACAGCAGGAGCTGCCGGTATCATGATTGAGGACCAGACTTGGCCGAAGAGTAAGATATTTCAGCACCCCCTTGATGATTCGATGATGGACTGGGGCTAAGTGTTCCAGGATGCGGTCACACCGCTGGCAAGAGTGTGATCTCCAGAAGTGAGGCATACGCCCGATGGCAGGCTGCAGTGGATGCAAGGAACGAAGGATTGGATATCTGGATCATGGCTCGAACCGACAGTCTCATTCTTGGGTATGATGAGGCGCTTGCCAGGGCCAAGAAGGCAATCGAGATTGGAGTCGACGCTGTCTTTGTAGAGGCCCTTCCCGATCGTGAGACCATGGCACGCCTGCGGAAGGATCTCGACTTCCCCCTTTTCGCCAACATCATTGAGGGCGGAAAGACGGAGAACCTTTCCGCGAAGGAACTGGGTGAACTCGGATATTGCGGAGTGGCATATCCATGGACACTCGTCGCAGCCAAATTGAGAAGCATTCGGGAAACACTGGAGGCACTCAAGGGTTCCCTCACCGTCGGCAAACCACCAACCGTTCTTTCCTATGCAGAAGTGTGCGACGGTGTTGGATTCAACAAATACTTTGAGCTGGAGGAACGGTACCAATACGATGGCAGAACAAACGGAGCCAACGGACATCAGTGGAAGAACTAGCTTTTGGCAGCTTGTGTACATCAGCGCAGTTTGAGTTTGATATCAATCCGGACAAGTTCGCGAACGGTGTTCATGGAAGATCACACATGGGAATGCCAAGCGAAATCTACGCTCGGCCTGCTTCGAACTTAACGGAATCGGCGATTCTTGAGAAGCTGATCTTCAACCTCAGAATTTCGTTTCAATTTCGTTTTCAAAAAGGCGGCCCGGGCTACTGATTGACCTTGAAATTGCGGTGTGCTCCTTTGACTGACTAGCGGCTTTCCCGACTCTAATTCGTGATCGACGTCAGCTAGGAAGAAACTTCAGACGACAGGACATGAAGCCTTGGGGTGACCCAGTTTTCTTCAAGCCATCCACCAGGCAAAAGGCATGAATGTACTGTGGACCCATTCACAGCCAAGGAAACCGTTGCAGCATGAAGAGACCTGGGATCTCGTCATTTTGTCACTTTTGCCATATTACCTCTCACGATCACGATTGAAGCTCAAGTTGTAAAAGATGAAGACGTAAATTCGTATCAGAACAAGCCTGACTGATGCCTAGCACGCTAGTCTAGACAAAGATCTATGCAATCTCTATGATATCCCAAAACCAAACCCATACTCCGAAATAAATGCTCTTCGGCGGGGGAAGAGGGCGCAGTGGCGCCAGTAGCAATCAACTCCTTATCATGTCCTGGGTGGACGACGTGCGATGCTCGTCGTCGGCAATCGTAAAGGCTGTTCCGGTAGCCTCTCAGGATGGAGGAAAGCTCATGTTGCTGGAGGATCCAGCGGTGGGGGTGCCGAACGAAAGGGGTGCGTCAAAGCACATGCCATTCAAGGCATTTAGTCCTCGGTCTTGTGGAGAGAGCCGGTGATGTAGCCCTCCTCAAGGTTGTCAATGACCTGGACGTCCTCAGGGGAGAGTTCGAAGTCAAAAGATTCGAAGTTGGACTTGATGCGGTGGGCGGTCAGAGACTTGGGGAGGACGATGTTGCCCTTGGCGGCGTTCCAGTTGAGGAGGATCTGCGCGGGGGTCTTGCCGTACTTCTCAGCAAGCTTGCCAATGACGGGGTCCTCGAGCTTGTTGCCACGTGCGAGAGGAGAGTAGGCCTCGATGGCGATGCCGTGCTGGCGGCAGACGTCGACGAGGTCCTGGCGCTGGAGGAAGGGGTGGACCTCAATCTGGTTGACAGCGGGGACAACAGAGGTCTCGGCCAGAAGCTCCTCGAGGTGGTTGACACCGAAGTTGGAGACACCAATGGAGCGGACCTTGCCGAGGCGCTGGGCAGTCTCCAGAGCTCTCCAGGAGGCAATGCGCTTCTCCTTGTCGTCAGAGGGGGAGTGGATGAGGTAGAGGTCGAAGTAGTCGAGCTGGAACTTCTTCAGGGAGTCGCAGAGGGCGTTGAAGGTAGCCTCGTAGCCGTGGTCAGCATCCCAGAGCTTGGTGGTGATGAAGACCTCGCTGCGGGGAGTGCCAGTCTTCTGGAGCCACTTCTTCAGAGCGCGGCCGCAAGCCTCCTCGTTGGCGTATCTGGCAGCAGAGTCGATGTGGCGGTATCCGGCATCGAGGGCGGCGATGACAGCCTCCTCAGTCTCCTGGCCGTTGGGGGCCTTGTAGACACCGAGGGCAATCTGAGGGATCTCGTTGCCGTCGTTAAGCTGGACGGTGAGGCGGGGAGAGTCGCAGGGAGAGGCGTATCCAGAGTCCTGGCGGCGAGGGTTGATAACCTTCTCCATACCAAGCTCAGGCTTGCGGGAAGCGAACTCAACGGCGGCCATTTTGAATGTGTGTGGTGGTGGTGGTGTAAATCGAAAGTGTCGAAGTTGTTGATGTTGGAGAGAGATGGGTATCAGATGAAGCTGTTGAGAGGCGCGGAGAAGAGTATTTGAATGTGATGAGATTGGATTGGAGTGGTGTGTGATGCTGGATCGAAAAGAGACTCATTGAAGCAGATTCATCTCGTCCTTTTTATCCTTTTCGATGTCTCTCTGAAGAACGACAGTGGATGGCCTCCTGTTTCCTTTTTCGGACCGATGGCGTCTTGCTGTCGCCTGCGGCGGACCCGCCGTAAATGTCCCGTCCCTACCAGGTTGATGCCCCGTTGAGGCTGGGGACAGTGCCCCGTAGAATTTGGGTCTGTACCTCGTTGGTGTTGAGACGGTATCTCGATGTTGTTTTTCGAGTCGGTGCCGGCGGTTCCCCAGTCGGTCTCCGTCCGTTGTCTCGACGGTACTGGGTTGAACCGTCTTGAGGCCCCGTGAGACCAGCGATAACGGGGTCTTCTCAGTCTCTGACCCGCACGCAACTGGGGCCAATGACGTAGAACTTCTCCGCCGGCGTTGGGCCGTTGCTCCGCCGTGCAATGGGCCGATGACGTGCCGTGTCTCCGCCGGTGCTGAGCCGATGGACAACGACCGAGTCAGGGCGTGCCCGCATACCTCCCTGAAGGCTGGCGGCCAAGCGCGCTCGTATGTACTGCCGCCTGTGTAGACTGAGGCCCTCACCTCCGTCTCCATGGACCATCCCGAATCCCGCCTAGCCTGACAAGGTCGATTCATGGCTTATCGATACCGGCACGGGCGCTGTATCAGACGAAATGGTGTCCTGGTTATGCCGTTATGAGGCTGAAGTACAGTTCAGCACAGCCAAGATCTTGGTTGTTGAGCCTCAATCTGTGCCTTGCTCTATTTTTTCCCATCGCTTTTTTCGGGTGGTGGCAAATAGATTGATCTTCAGCCTGTAGCGTGAGTCTGTCATTCAATCACAACTCTCAACGGTCGGACGCGAGAAGTTTTCTAGAATTAAACTGGAGCCTTAGCCAGGAACATTGTTCGGTCTATTTTTCCCGAGGACACATTGCAGAGACATTGCAGACAGACAGCCACTTTGGCGCCGTTTCAGCCGTCGCCGTTTGCGATAGCTAAAGACATGCGTATTCGTAGGTAGATGGTCTCCGTAAAACCCGAGGCAGAAGTGGTGGCTGTCCACCATCACCACCACCACCACCTCCTCCTCCTCCTCCGGAGTGCAACCCGCAAATGAGGGACTTTGTACGGGGTTTCTGGGTAAGGTGTCTGAAATGAAGCGCCCTTAGCGACGGCAACACTCCATCTGCCCATGACGTCAAGCCGCGGAGGCCCTCACATTGGTGGTGGATCTTTTAAAACGTGGTGCTTCTCAAGCTCCATCTTAAACTGGATACTGAAGCCCGAGAAGTTCCCGCAAATGGTGTTCTGCGCGTGTGGCGTATGAACGGATGGCAAGCGCGATGCGGGACGGGTGATGATGCGAGTCGCGAGTTTGCCATCACATGTATGATGTACACCTCGAATCGGCATCTCCTTGGGATGAGCAGGCTGTCACCGTGTTGCAGAACTCCCACTCCGCCCGTACCGTGTACGTACCCAGACTCGGTTGAACTGGACGGGAAATGGAGAAGACGGTGAAAAGTTGTTCTAGCGTTTACAACGCTGGGGCCTTTCAGGAAACTCTTGATCCCTGCTTCACATCGTTGATTGGCCTTTCCCCCCTGCGAAACTCAGGAACGTGGTTTCAGGCCACGCCGTGATGTCATTGGAGGGTCCGATGTAGGGCGGAATGGAGGCATGTAGCCTGCAGGACCCCTATGTCCTATCGGGAGTGTTCGGAAGGGCCCGCTGTTCCTTCAGCCTGGGCGAAGAGGTGGACGACTTGGCTGCCTCTTGGGAACTCGACAATCTGTGCGTTTGCAACAGCTTGACAGCCATTGGAAGTTTGAGCCTTATCGGCCTCTGTTCCGTCCAGCATCCGTATCGCTATCGGTTCCCTGTGTGCCGTGTCCGTGTTCATGCCCTCGGTCGGTGAGGCCTTGGGTGGTATGTCCCTGTTTGCCGTCTTCTGCATGGCTCTAAAGCATGAGACGAAGGATTGAGAAAGGATGTTCTCTGCAGAGAGACCCTGATTGACCAAGTTTGCGAGCCTTATCGATGTTCGCTGTCAACCAAAAAAAAGACAAGAAGAAGAAAAACAGAAAAGAATTTTTTCACATGTGCGCCAAGCCACCAGCCCAGCAAATTGGACGCGCCTACGACTTGTCGAGGCAGTAGATCGGCAGGAGATATCCGGATTTTCCTGTACATCTTCTCAAAGCCGCGAAAGGAAGCCGCGCCGCCGCCTTGCAGGCAACGCAAGCAGCCAAGCAGAGCCTTCCCGAGACCCCTGCTGGCGACTATCGATACCGACCCCTATCTGCCTGAAGAGGCATCTATCTACGTGATTGCGCTTGCAGTGCAGTGCTTGTGCTTGTGCTTGTGCACCCTGAGACAAGGCCCTATCAACGACCCACGCGTTCTCCAGTTTACTATCATCTCGTCCAAGGCAACGAGGCACATTCTCGTTCTCCCAGCCTGCCTGGCGTGATTGTGGACTCGAAACACAGTTTATTACTGGGTAAATGCCTCGTAATGTGGACTGGGACTGGCTGGCGCTAAGGCCAAGAGTCCCAAAAGGAACCCCCGTCTCGCCGTGAAAGGATCAATGATAGGGACGTATCAACACACAGACTGGAGGGCAGATCTCTGGTGGAGCCCCGATGCAAGGTGAAAAAATGTCCCTCACCCTTCAGCCTCTCAGCACGGTGCATGAAGACCAAAAATCCCAATAGGACTCGGTGCTATTGGCGGTGTGTTGACCTTCACACACCGATAATGGGGCAAAAGGGTCCACCTTGCCAGCATAACATTGATAATGGATTTTCCTCTCAGGACCTCTTGCTCGTTGCAGCGCCCGTCTTCATTGGATGATGATCTAAATTTCAAACTCTGCTGGATGTCATCCCTGGAGAGGCTGCAGAGTCAAACTTGGTTTCATGAGGGATTTCACGCCGACAGCTAAGTTGCTGCGGTAAGATTACGTCTTAATGCATCGGGATCAGGCAATGAGGCAGGTTTCTTGCGGGAGGCTGGGATAGGAAAAAAGACTCCCGCGAGGTAGCCGAGAATAATGGCGAAACGGCCAGGTGGAAGAAGATCCTAAGAATGGAACCGAGTCTGCGCAAAGTGAGACGCACTGCGCCCGTCAATCTTACAAGCGCAAATGGAGGACAAAAAAAAACAACGCATTCGACAATGCTATTGAGCTCGGACATACTCGTCATCAAATGCCGTGGCCGACGCCGTACACGTAGATAGCTGCGCAAGATAACGCTAAATTGTTGCAATCAACGCCCGACGTGGCACGAGTCAGGGCAGACGTAGATGAGAGCATCCCAATAGAAAATGGCAAGGTAAAGTAACATCAAGTCGTTTTTGCGCATGTCGCGCCACGAGTCGTAGATGTTGATCAGCACCGATCCCCAACGGCCTTCGCGTCAAAAGTCGGAGGAGAGGAAGATTCCGGAGAATGACGTGGAGGCCTCATGAGGGTAAAATTCTGATGAACGATGAAAAAGTCTTTCGGTCTTAATCACTGAGGGTTTGATGAAGCTGCAAATTGAGAAGGGCTGCTGGAATGGAGCTTGACTTACATGCGATATAGTCTCACTTTGCGAACCCCAGAAAACGCGAATGCTTCGCACCCCACAATGATCAGAAAACTCACGATGGCTTCATTTATGGGTCACGACTGCGAAACCTCTCGCGAAACATCCACACGTCAAAACTCAAAGCCTCGGAAAACCACGACGTCGACAGCATCGGAAACAATGTCTTGATAGACATCCTGCTATACTATCAGCTTCAAGGCCGTTAAACGGCCGTTTCGGTGTTTTTGGGCCTTATTTCTGAAGAACACAAAATTCGACGCTAGGAGACGGTTTCAGAACGAACAGACTCTCCAAAGATCCAATTCATTGAGTATTTCGCATATCTGAGCATCAGTCGTCTTCTTTTCGAAGGCCTCGTAGCCGCGCAGCCATCGCATGTCGTTGAAAAACTCCACCTCCACATCGTGTGGATAAGTGGTCCCAAAGAAAGCCTCACGATAATGCTACAGCGGCTGCGAACCGAACATCTGGGTTGGTATTTGGATGAATAAGCAACTACAACCTCTTGCCGTACCTACAACAGTGTACATCGCCAACAAGGGAGGATTCCACAGTGATTGTCTGGCAACCACTGGTCCCAGTCTGTGTTACAAAATACGATTTTTGTCAATGGTTTCATCGCGGGCGAGTTATCAAAGGTAGATGAGGCTATGACGTCAATACTCAACACCGATGAGAAGCGGAACTGTTGCTGCATTGCTTTGTATCAACAATATCTCGGGGGATCCCTTTTGCGTCAAGTAAATCGGCATGTTCTGATAAAACCGTCGCAATGCCAAAGAAGTGAAGTCGGTTTAACGACTAGGTTCCAGTTTTGGGACCCAACGATTCAAAGTGCCAATTCTTGCCCAAAAAAATCCTCCGTGACATCGATCTGCAAACACCTGTTCCCGAGACCAGTTTTTTCTCCTTTGACAGCAGAGTCAACCAGCTTGGTACTGACGATCACGATCCGATCGATACGCAGCGGCTACCGAGCTCGCTAAACTCGCCGCGTCGGCGGTTTTGCGGCGGTAACCGTATTCCTGGTTTTTTCGCAGGAGGGCCGCAGCGCGGATCGTGACGCCGCCGGTGGGACCTCAAGGATCGAAAACCTTGGAAGTGGTTGACTTGGTGCCCCCGCCGCACTCGGCACTGGCCGCGGTGCCGAGGCGTTCTGGAAGGCCTGGGGGCGTTTCTTCTTTCGGCCACGGGCCCGCCGCTGCTGCAGAAGCGAGTGGCGGAATTCTTATCTGGTCGGGCGCCGACGTTGTTCGTTTGGCTGTGGACCTAGGAGCCTTCAGGCAGAAAAGTTGGTCGATCGTGAGCCCGAGCTCGGCCGGGGGTGGGGGTGCCGGCTCCGAAAGAGGTTGGCTGGCGTCGGCGGCGGCTGATGCGGGGTCGGAGGCCGGAACGGCGGCGGTCGGGGACGTCATGGCCGGAGACTGGAACTAGTGAATGGTCACAAGAGTTCCGAAGCACCATTTTCAACTCAAGTAGCGCCGCCATCTTGACCAAAACAAACCCATAGGCTGCTGACTTTGTCACTTTGAAGGACATGCGTTTGGGGGAGGCTTCCTCATATGTGCGTGTTCGCAAAGGCTTGACCTGGAAGAGTGCATTGATTGAATATCAGAAGCAAAATTGGTTGCGTACGTTTGCATCATTTTATAAAAGTGAAGCATTAGTTGTAGTTATTTGACAGAACGAGCCATAGTAAGTATTCGCGGATCTTTTCCAGTGGTACCTTTGCTATCACACCAGCAAGAGCCATTAGCAAGACAAAATGTGCCGCGCCGTAGTTTCCTGTGCCGAGAATGTGACTTTTCGTCAAGAATGAGTCAAATGCGTTCAACGATAATCAACTGCTTTGCAAATAAACGCTTCTCAGGTGAGCAGGTCTTTCTCAAGGTGCGGTGAGGATATCTTGGAAAAGTTGATACTACGGGTATAAACCTGACGTTCTCTTGAACAATGACTTTTCATTTGAGTTCTTCGGGTACATTTCACTTCCTAAAACTCTGCGAAAGTTCTTTTGGGATCTCTATTACATCTATCAAACGAACTTTAGTGATCATCGATAAATTCACATTTGATACTCTAGTTAAGACTGTGTTATTTCAGACTATTAGTACAAGCACCCGCGCTTCTAAGATAGATTCATCGCAGATGTCCCATAAACCTCGGAAATGCCTTGGTTAGGCGACAGTTGGGCATCCAGCATGATCGCCCTCGTAAACCGATTATATGGACAGGCAACAAGCTGGGTCCTGGATTTCTACCACGTTTACAAAGATTAACAAATTAAATTACCCAGAAACTGTCCACAGCTTACGATGTCAAGTCTATCGTATGAATCAGAAGAGAGCGAATTCAGAGGATTCTCACAAGGCTTGTACCACGGCTACGCCCAATGAAACCCCATCAGAACCCTGATTGTCCTGCGGCCGTGGTATGGCTTTCTCAAGTATTGCACAGAGTATTGCAGCCGAATATGACCATACTGATCATGGTAGAAGGAGAATGAGAACTTCACCAAATGCGATGGTACAGTAGCATTTCAGCCTCTAGTATCAAGGAAGTGAGGGCAACATATAGTCCGCATCACACCGCACCTCTTTGTTTTAGCCCCAGTTTAAGTATGATATCAACAGTCTCTATCGTCTTAGAACATCATGGAACTTAGTCATGAACAATCATATGCTTCCTGATAACTTTACCGCAACCCACCGGTTTATATCAAAAGAATTGAGCGCGTTTCCCAGTTGTATGCAGCCTTTGCAACGGGGTAACAGAAATGATCACCATAGCATTTGGTAGTGCCATTCCCAAGAGGCCACTCCGAAATACAGCAGCTGGTATCTGTCCATGCTAATTAAATCTTTTGACGTAATTGCCGATTGGTGGGACACTTTGTCCTAACGTCAGACGTTCCTAACCTCCCTAGACAAAATGTTCTTCAGATCTTCAATTCAAAATCAAGTGGTATCTCGGTAATAAAGTACACTGCTCCGGCAATCATCTTGTCTGTTTCAAGCCCCTTCTTCCAGTCTCCGAGTCGTATTCACGGCAACGTGGGGGTGGCGTTCTTGGTCTGCTTTTCCTCGATGGCCTCAATTCCTCCTTTCTCCTCCTCGACGGGTCGGATGCCGACTTCGGTCTCTGTGAAAGCATCGACGACATTTCGGTAGGAGGGAATGAAGTTGACGGCGAAAGCATAACTCCATGCTAGGACGAAAAAGATGAGGGGGATGACCATGGCAATTCCCATGCCCTTGTGATCGCCCACAACACCAAGCAAAGGAGGGACAACTGCACCACCGGATACACCTGTGAGAGAAGGGTCAGAGCCTAGTGCATTTGTGAGGAATAAAACAAGTCACTTACCAGCAATGATGAAGCCACTGCCTCGCTTCGAGTGTCTGCCAAGACCTCTCATACCCAGAGCCACAATGGTTGGGAAGCAGATTGACTCGAAGAAGAGAACAATGTAAAGCATCGCCATACCGGTGTTACCGTGTTGTGTGACTGAGGGGGCGATGAAGATCACACAGCAGGTGAGAAAGCCGATGAAGACCAAGCGAGGTTTGAGGTAGTGCATGATACCGACACCGACGAAACGTCCGACTGCAAAAGCTGCTTGGGCACCAGCCAGAAACTTGGCACCCAACGCATCATCAGTGTCCGCTCGGCGCTCAGTCACATAGTTGATAAAGAAGCTAAGAAGATGTCAGCAGCGGTGACAAACACAATGGTACAAAGGGATGAAGAAGCTCACCCAGCAATAGCAACCTGAGCACCGGTGTAGCAGAACTGAGCGAAGGATGCATGGAAGAGGCGGTACTGCTTGCGGAAGGGCTTGACATCGGTGTTGGCGTGAGTCTCGGAGGCTTGGAACTCCATGTCGGCATCAGTGATCTCAGGGATGTGGGAGAACCAAAAGACGATGGCTAGAGACCAAACGAAGACGGCAATTGCAAGGTAGACCCATTGGACGTTCGATAAAGCACGTTCGTCGTCGAAGTTAAAAAAGACGTATGATCCCATGACGGGGGCCACAACGGTGCCGATACCGTTGAAGGCTTGGGAGATATTGATTCGGATTTCGCTATGCTTCGGCGGGCCACACACAGTGATGTACGGGTTTGCGGCCGTCTCGAGGGATCCCAGACCATTGCCGATGATGAAGATGGCAGCGCAGAAGCCACCAAAGCTCTTTGCGATGATGCACGGTATCGCGATGACGGCGCCGAGTCCATAGAGGAACAAGCCGAACACAAAGGTGGCCTTGTAGCCCCAGTGTCTCAAAATCCAGGCTGCATGACCCAAACTGGCGAGGAGGTAGGCACTGTGGAGGCAGAGTCAGTACATGGTAGCTCTTGAACATTGTCTAGAAACTTGGCGAGCTTTCGTGCCGCTTTCGGGCATGCGGCGAGGTAGTGTGGGAGATTGGCGAACTGCCAAGTGGTACCGAGCCCAAAGATGCGGGAATTCGCGTGCGGATGGACGTACCCGAAGTAAGCGGCTTGCAAGCCGGACGATCTGGCCCTAGTGATGCCAAGTGTGACCTGGAAATGCTTGTTCAGAGTGTCAAGTAAGCCTGTCCAAATAATGTCAGCTATCGTACGAGCCAAGACTGGGTCGAATGACAATGAACTCGTACCGTAGGAAAAGCCCCATAGGAAGAACAGGATGGTGACCAAGAAGATGGGGAAGAGCGACTCCTTCAGAGTCAGCTCGGCCGCGTTCGTCCGCACATTGTCCTTTTGGCGCAGGGACCGCTTCTTGAGGAATTCTTTTACGCCCATCGTGGACGGTCGATGGGAGACGGCGTTGTTCTAAGGCAGGCTTGTCTCTGGATGCGGGATAAGACAGCGACGACGGTCGCACGTTGGTGATTGTAGTTGCAGTAGTGTCAGAGCCTCTGGGCGAGACACGGGAATCGGACGCTAGCAGCCGTTGGTCGCCCGGGCTTTTGTTGGTGCTCGGGTCTTAACGCACGTTGGACAGAGCTGAAGTCTTCTGGAACGAGGGGAACCGGGTCAGATGAAAGCTTATAAAAGGTCGAGGCGGCCATACTCTCGGTCGTTTCGAGCCTTATTCTCCCATGCGCCGATTCGCTAAGCTGACGAACACGTCCACCCCCTTTGCTTGCCATGGCTAGCAAACCCTCGCAAAGGGGGCAAAACCCGCATACAACTTCAGGTCAATGGCGACGGACAGGCAGTCGGTTGCGCCTGTCTGGGGTAACGGGTGTTTGGAGAGGATTGCGGGGGTGGACACGGCGGATTCTGAGTCGCCGGGGAAGCTGGTTGTGCCCCCATCCATCTCGGTTCAAGTGCGGGGTGAAGGTTGGGGGAGCCAGTTGAGAGAGACGAGGTGGATCTCTGGAGACCTTGAAGTTCGCATGGCATCCTTGGCATGTCCATTCAGAAAGCCCAAAGTTGGAATTCCCCCGGATGAAAGACAAAGATGATCGGGCATCATGTGAGTGAGAGTGGGAACAGAGCCGAGTCCTCAAGGCAATGATTGGGCGATATCAGCGGCAGTTCCTGGGGTCTGGTTCGAACAGTCCGGGGCTCGACACAATGTTGGCCCGAAGGCGGACACACGGTTCGCGTAGCAGTCCGGCCATGGGCAATTGAAGGACTCGCGCGCCAGGTCTGGGGAAGAAGGTGACATCACTTGCAGCAGTCCTTGATGTTTGCTCCTCTTCCATCACGTTTGATTCGTCTCTGTAGATGTTGTGCCCTGGTCTGGTCCAATGAATACCGCACTTCAGAGACAACCTGCAGGCTTGTGCTCGATGCCGATCCCCGGTTCTGGCGAAACGCGTCGTGAGGAGTCAAGCACATCAAAAATAGACTCCCCTCTACCATCTCCAAGTCCATGTCTGACATCGCCGCATTCGCGATGTGTCAGATTGGAGAAGACCCGAGAGGCTGGAATGTTTGTTTGACAGATCTGAGTATCCATGTGACAGCATAGGTAGACGATCGTCAGGTGTTGATGCCACAGAATTAGCATGCTCTGCTATGCGCTCAACCTACTGCCCGGCTCTGATGACTGGGTCTCACCGAGCCGACGTAAGACCAATTACATCGCGATCCGGTCTAACATGCAAATGAGTGCAAGACAAGCTCAGCGCCAACAGCTTACCTTTGAGACTTGTCTCGGGCGCAGAATCAATAGTGGATTGCGCGTCAGCCAAACCTTCACTCACATTCGCAATCAGCGCGAATGCGGACCGTAGAACCCAGTTCCCAAAGTGTGAGGAAAATTCTGCATCCTATCATCAATTAAGCCTTTCAAAGTACTCTGTGGTATCTTTTTTGTCAATTTGCCAAGCATGGACAGCCATATGACCTGAGCGGACTGAGGATGAACTGCCGAACGCGAAGCCGTTGGAGATCGGACGGGAGTTTGCGCCATGACTCGCAGCGCGCGCGAAAGTGGGCGGCCGCTCACGTTGAATGCGACTCAATCCCTGCTCTCCAGATCGCCAGCTGCTCTCAGCTGCTTCCATCTGTTCACTGATTCTTTATGCCAAGGCTGACTTCGGCGACGGCCGCTCGATGACCAACGAGAAGCCATCGCGTCTCCTTGGCACCAACACAGCTCTCTGATGCCAAGATCTGACAAGCAGTGGCGATGGCTAGCGCCGTAGTGATATCCAGCGCGTTTCGAATCATTGCCGCAGTGAAAAGCTGGTCAATTTGAGCACACTGGGCGTGACAGCCTAGGGTGCGCACCCCTTTTCCCCAAACCGTCACCAAAGGACGTCGAAAATACCGCATCGGGCGCACGCTTCATATCGGCCAAGACTCTTGTCTTGCGATGAGTTCTACAACGATGTTGTAAAAGGGTGAATCCTCTCTTTTGATTGAAATTCAGGGTCAAAAAATGTGGGATACCACTACAGAGGTCGTGGTCGCGTCATCAATGCGCCGCGTGTCTTCTCCCACGCCTTCAACCAGACATGATGCTCAGAACGCCGACGGGATGATTCTGGCCACCCTCATCCGATCAAACACCTTCCCCCAAGCCTCGATTGTCGATCGCTCTTCGCCAAAGCCGGTGCTGTACATTTTCGACATGTCAAACTGCCGGTCCGCGTCGAACTGCGTCAGGAGAAAGTACTCAAATCCGGGGTAGATCATGGGATTGTCGGCATGCCCCTTTTCAAGCCCATGCTTGGTCTCCAGCTCATCCCACCTCGATATGTTTTCCCGGATGAACTTGCGCACCTCAATAGGGTTGTCCTGCTTGCTCTTTACGCCTTTCAACTCGAAATATTCGCACAGCACTGGCCATTTCTCTCGCCAGCACGACGCCCTTTTCGCATCGCCGACGTTGAAAGCATCCCCTTTCTTGATGGACCCGGCGGCCGTGGTTGACAAATGAAGTGTCTGCCTCGCAATCATGTCCGCCGAAGCATCTACACTCAGCGCGTTCCAGCTATCCTCGGATCCAGGAAAGGGACACTCAGCGCCGGCACCATGGATGTAGCGATACAAGCTGAAGAAGATGCCCAAGACGGTCCCAAGAGAGTACCAGTTGCCGTTGGGGACGAATCCGACGACAATATCGGGTCTCGTTTCGCACCACGACCAAGACCTGTCGCTGGCATATTCGGCGATCCAATCCAGCTGCGGGTAGTAGAAGAGGCCTGCATCATGCGGCGGGCTCATTCGCGGTAGCGTCTCCTTCATTGGAGGAACCATATTGCTTGGTCGATTACGAAGGAGGTGACAGCCGTAGGCCTTGGAACCTGTCTGTAGAACGACGAACTCAAGTGCCGGGGAGAGGCCATCTACAGCGATGACAGCCCTCTTGAACATGTCAATGTTCTCGTGATACTCGGCCTCATAATTGCAGTCCGTGTGAGCCTTGTAAGCTACCGGTTGTCTGTGAGTATTCCCATATCTCCATCGCAGACTATGGCTAACGCACCTAGGTAGAAAACATGGGTAACCATCTCGATGCCTGTGACCTTCTGCTTCATTATCTTATTCAACTCATCTTGATCCCCTCCCAGCAAGTCAACGCCGGAGACGACAGACAATCTCTCATCTTTGGGCCATAGCGTCTTTTCGAGATCAAGTGGCCTATTCGTGAGTGCGATGCAGCCGTCCCAGACGCCGGTAGTGGGGTAGTCATGGAGAATCTCGTTGACAAATGACCAGCCGGAGACGCCGCTGGCTCCAAACACAAGTGCTGTTTTCTTTCCTGTCATTGTGGGATGGGTCAAATAAATCGCCTACATAAGGACCTCTTGAGAAGTCTTGAGGAGAGTGCGTAACAGACCTGATTTATCCAAACACCCTTTTTCTGTTCCCGCGACCGTTGGCTACCGGAAACCGTGAGCCGTGCCAAGAGACAAACGATCCGAACCCGTCACGGCCGCTGCGGCGGGGGAAGTGGTTTTCCGGGCCGGGAAACCTCCCCGCGCGCCCCACATCTTTCGCCGTGCTTCACGGAGAAGCTACATGTACTCACACACATGGCATCAACTTGCTCGCTCCGCAAAATGGGCATGCATCTGGGTGCAGTGACGAGCATACTTGCTACGGTAGGTGCTGCCTTGACAAGCCCCATTTCGAAGTACTCGGTTGTCGAATTCGAAGCAGGCATTCCCACCCAAGTGGTGCATCACTGGCCTGCCACATCTGCACGAACCCCGGCCTTTCGAATCATGTATTCAAAGAGTCGAAGTGGAAATAAACATAGAGATAGGTCTGCCGCTAGGCGGTCCAGCTGTCGGCCCATCGGCATGGGCGACCCACCATGGCAGACCGGACGGACAACCCTGCCGGGCTGCCGGGTCCCGGCTGGCGGTGACCATGCCTGTGGGTGCTTGATATGCACAGCGGCAACACGTACTGGGTCTCCGCAGCTGGTTCGCATGTCGATGTTGCTTTGGTCTCACAGGGACCCTCTGATCCATGTGTCTTGAACTACTGCAACCTTGTTCCTCTCTGGGGGGCACGTAGGTGTCAAAAGCGGTGCGACGTCACGTGTGGTGTTCGACCGCAGCAAGCGTTATCCCAGTCTGTAGATACTGGTATTGGCAGTTGCTTTCCTCATGTTCAGGTGTCTCTTGAGGATCAAAGAGTTCCCATTCTTGCGCCCGCCGTTGAGAAGCAGTCTACGAAAGTGGTGGCCAACAACAGCATTATGAAGGAATGCCAAGGCTCCAAGGAACCATACTACATACTTACGAACTCTATCGGGAAGCCTTCAGGACACCACTCGTATCCGGGGTGGCGATAAACTTACATGAACATCAGTCATGCTCGCCAAGTCGGGCAACAGAACGTGTCTCAACAGCGGATGCAACTCGCAGATGCAGACAGCAATGCAGCACCCCAGCTGTGCGGACGAAGAAGATTCGAAAGGGCTTCTAGGCTGGCCCACGGCCAATGCCACCATTGTCAAAAGATCCAATAGCGCGTGAGATTGTTCGACACGCGCTTCATCTGGCAGGCGAGCAGGCGAATGTGGCGTGCCGCTGCTGCAGACGATTGCGCTGTTGAGCCAGCCAGGGCCGGCTTGCAACCCCCTTGCAGGGCCATCGCCGAGGCATCGCCCAGCCAAAATGAGCCGTCTTGGCCTCGCGAACGGGTGCGGTCTCTCCTGGCCTACGAAGCGAGCACGTGGGTTCGGTCGCGGCGAACGGGTGTGGGCGGGCCAGCCAGGAGGGTGGGCGTCGGAGTCTTGGCTGTCTAGCACGCGGTTCGGAGACGGCGCGGTCTTGGTTGGACCTGGACCCAGAGGGGAAGAAGAGGACAATTGTCACGGATGGCGTGTGGACTTCAATCCGAAAACTCGGGTCGCCGAGAACTTGCCGTGTCATCTCCAGGGAGTCTGGACACGGCTGGAAGGCGTCAAGCTTTGCCAATACTGCGGCATGCAGCCATCACATCCTTCTGCGCCTGACACTGGAGCGCCGAGATTCTTGTCATCAGGGAGGCGGAAAGCTTGGTTCGATTGGCAGCCTGTAGCAAGCCTTGCCAGGCCTTTCCCACTGCTGTGGCATGTATTTCGTTCCTTCAGCCCCGATCGGCGGGTTCGAGAGGCTTGGGTGCGTCCTGGCATCGCGTACCCGACTTGGCGATGTGTTATTTTCATCGTCTCTGCAACGTCAGTCGTAAATTGGATATTGGAGAGTCGCAATTATCAACGTCAATGCATGGCATTCTGAAGAGAATTCGCCGGGTGTCACTGTGCCCTTGTGGAAGATGAGGGTAAAAACACGTGTGACATCTTCGAATGGAGGCAAATGGAAGTGAACCGGGATGTAACCATAACGTGTCCCAGAGGGCCGGAGCAATTAGGAGCTCTCCGGCCTGCCGCGGTAGACTAGTCATGGGCTTGGAGCGACAACGCTTTACTCCATAGTTCACTTTGGCCGCGACATTGCGGGCGGGCAGCTTTTTCTCCATATGGGACCGAGTCGGGTCGTGGATTTCGCGGAAATCAGCTCACTGACGAAGGATTTGTCAAACCGAACAACTCATGCGTCCTCGGTCACGATTGGGCATTCTTGGCCTCAGCTAGAATGCATCGCAACGTCGGCTAGCCAATACGGACACCGGGTTTGCCTATTCTGCTGAGTCGAGGCGTCGGTCGTTGGTCATACTACGGGGCTATACCAAACCGGGCACCGAGGCGCCAAGAGTTGTTTGCGCAGGTATGGCGACAGACTTTTCGCAACGTGCTTGGGACACGCATTCCGGGTGGTCAAGAGAGACACCGGGCTAAGCGTTGATCGGAGGGGTATTGGGCGACAGTGGCTGAGTGGGAAGGGAAAACCCCGTTCAGGAAGGGCCTAGCTGCGATCCAAAGGAGAAACATTTCATGTTGGTGGATACGGAGAAACGAGAAAGCCTCAAAAGGACCGGAGAGGCAAACCCTTATCGGTAGGTCGAGCGTCGGTCGGAGGAGGCGTGCGTGGGGTCTTTCGTCGGTGGTAACGCTGTTTCTCATACTTTGAGCAGAAGAGTCGTGTGCAACATCAGCAACAGGACGGCGTAGCAACAAGCAGAGACGGACAGGCCAAGACCAGGAGGGCTTGGCGCTCTCTTAATATGCTCCTCGACGAGCAGGGGGGTTGAGACCAAGTCAAACAACTGTAGCGAAGAGATGCCACACGTGGAGAGGCAACGACTCATGATTCGCCAACTCCAGATGCCCCCAATCTTTGCGGGATGAGATTCTTCGCCCAAATAAAGCTTGCTGGGTGGATCCGAACTAGTATGCTAGGGATACCGACATCTTGGCACGCTAACCCCATCTATCATCCTTGATGCATCCATCCCGTCCAGTCTGCCATCCGTCCATCGGGTCTGGTTCATCGACCACGGACAACCATGTGGGAGAGGCGTCTCTTTACGAATACCGCAGTTGAGGACTCGAGACGAAGAGGGGAACATGGTTCAGCAACTGAACCTGGAGAGACATGGGGCGGGGCATGGGCATGGGGTGTGGGCAGAGTCTTTGGAGTCAGAGTTTGGTCTCTGCATCCGCTGATGGCCGCCACGCCCTCGTTCTGCGGTAAACCAGCATCCGCCAAGCAGACACATATAAGGTCTATCGTGTGCGCTCGTCCCTCATCGTAATCGCCTTGTATGTCTGTCCTGTCCCTCAGCAAGCGCCCCCTTCCCCTCATTCCTCGAGACCAACAACACTTCTGCTCGCAAAGCCACAGCCAAGCGGCAGTCAGTCACAATGGCGCTCGATCAGTACACCTATGTCTTTGCCATTGGCACTTTTTTTGCCATGCTTGACGCATACAACAACGGTGCTAGTAAGTAACAACTCCGATCCGGCTGGTCAAGTTGCTTGTGCAACGGAAGGTGGCCTCAGTGCCCCTCCATCACCGATCTGCACGCGATGAGATAGACTTTCAAAGGCTGACTCGCATGAACCTTCAGACGATGTTGCGAACGCTTGGGCGACCAGTGTGTCGTCGCGATCCATTACCTACAGACAGGCCATGATCTTCGGCACCATCTTCGAGATGCTAGGAGCCATCACCGTCGGTGCCCGTACTGCCGAGACCATTAAGAACGGCATCATCCCCAACTCCGCCTTCAACGACAATGCCGGTGTCCAGATGCTCGCCTTCACCTGCGCCCTCGCCGCTGCTTCTTCCTGGGTCATGTGGTGCACGCGACACTCCGCCCACGTCTCCTCCACCTACTCCTTGATTTCCGCCGTTGCTGGTGTCGGTGTTGCTACCGCTGGCGCCGACAAGGTCCAATGGGGATGGAACAACGGAAAGGGTCTCGGTGCCATCTTCGCTGGTCTGGGCATGGCTCCCGCCATCTCGGGATGTTTCGGTGCCATCATCTTCATGCTCATCAAGCTCGTGGTCCACGTCCGCAAGAACCCGGTCCCTTGGGCTGTCTACACCTCGCCCTTCTTCTTCCTCATCGCCGGTACCGTCTGCACGCTTTCCATCGTCTACAAAGGATCTCCCAACCTGGGCCTGAACAAGAAGCCCTCTTGGTACGTTGCCGCCGTCACCATGGGAACTGGCGGTGGTCTCGCTGTCATGGCCGCTCTCTTCTTCGTCCCCTTCGTCCACGCCAAGGTTATCAAGAAGGACTACACCATCAAGTGGTACCACTTCATTCAGGGCCCCCTTCTGTTCAAGCGCCCCGCTCCCGCCGACGCTGAGCAGGCCAAGGTTCCCAACTACGCCGTCGTCCAGGAGGACGAGGAGGACGAGCAGCTTCCCCGCCACAACGAGTCTTCCCAGGCCTCCGACTCTGGCGACGAGCCTCTCAAGGAGAGCAAGGAGACCTCCATTCCCCACGAGAAGTCTCTGGCCGCCGCCGAGATTGGTCAGGGACCTTCCTACAAGCAGCTCCAGGCTGAAGGCGAGGCCAAGCTGCACGCAAAGCTCCTCAAGAAGCGTGGTCCTCTCGGCTGGGCCATGCGCCTCCTCCGCGACAACCCTATGGGCCCCGGCCAGATTTACGAGTTCCACAACATGAAGATTATGCTCAAGCGCATTCCCGCCATGATCACTGTCGGTGCTCTCTACGGTCTCCACTACGACATCCACGCTGCCCAGACTGGTATTGCCGGTACTCCCGAGGGTGAGCGCATGAAGCGCGTCTACGGCGCCGCCAAGAAGTACCCCAACGAGGTCGAGCACACCTACTCTTTCGTCCAGATCATCACTGCCTGCACTGCCTCTTTCGCCCACGGTGCCAACGATATCGGTAACTCCGTCGGTCCCTGGGCTGTCATCTACTCTGCCTGGAGCACTGGTAACGCCGCTGCCGCCAAGGCTCCCGTCCCCGTATGGCAGCTTGCTGTCCTCTCTGCCACTATCTCTCTCGGTCTCATCACCTACGGTTACAACATCATGAAGGGTAAGCTACCGATTCAAGCACTATATTCGAACCATTCACTAACAAGAAGCAGTCATGGGCAACAAGATTACCTACCACTCCCCCAGTCGTGGCAGCTCCATGGAGATGGGTGCCGCCATCACCGTCCTCGTCTTCTCTCAGTTTTCCCTGCCTGTCTCCACCTCCATGTGCATTACTGGAGCTACCGTCGGTGTTGGTCTTTGCAACGGCACCCTCAAGGCCGTCAACTTCCAGCGTGTCGGCCTCTTGGTCTTCTCCTGGATCATGACCATCCCCGTTGCTGGTACCCTTGGTGGTGTCCTCATGGGTCTTTTCCTCAACGCTCCTCACTTCTAAATGCACTATACCCATTCCCAACTATAGGGAATACCTTTACTTGACTCATGTGTCGTCGCAACGTTTTACTAGATTTAATGTACATCAAAAAGGGGATTTGGCATAGCATAGACAGGATGGCAGTATGTCGCTAGCATCAAACAGAAGAATAATGACAAAGAATCGTCACATTGACAACGGCCAAGTGCTTGGCGAAGTGAATATGAAGAAGTGATATACGCAGTCCCCCTTCTCCGGTGATGGATCCGGTCATGATCCACCGCACATGGTGCTAGCGCTACTACACGGGCCGTCCCACGACACTTCGTTCACTCCGGCGCCTCTGAATGAACCGTAGATAGCTGCCTTGGTGAAGCCAGGTGCAACATTCGCTTACTTATTTTAGATAGAAATAGAATCAGCCAAGAAAACAAAAAGACATTTCGTTGGCTGTTGAGGATGCGTCGATGTTTGGATACTCCTCCGATTGACTTGAAACATTGGCACCGCAGCCCATGCTACTAAAGAAACACCGGGAGCATCGTGGTGCACATCATCCGGAATGATATCTTAATCAAGATAGCACAAGCTTGGCAAACTTAGATTCGGACCGCTGCAACTAACCGCAGAGCTGTCAGTAGCATTCTGAAATGCAATTGGACGTTGGATGGTTCTTGTTCGGAGGCATTGCTCAGCGCCAAGCTTTCATCGTGGCTATGCCAGCGTCACGGCTTCACACGGTGACACCTGCCAGCTGAAGTTGCCAAGCTCTTGCATCAGACTGCCAAGAACATCAAAGATATAGCTTCTGGGGGGTTCTTCTCTCGGCGGTATGCGGCAGTTGACGCAATTGGCATTTGATCGCGTGATCTATGTCTCTTCGGGAGACAGCAATTCTTGGCACGACATTACCACGACAAGTACGTCCTGCGCTGAGGGTTGAAGACACCGCGATGCGTCCATTTTTCACTCGTGGACTGACACGAAGTCAGAACATTCGTCCTACCATTGAATGCAGTGCCTCTATTTAGAGTGTCAAAGCCGTAATATTGTAGTTAAGAATGACGGAAGAATGTTCGCGTAATCCCCACACGTGCTTCACCTGGTTTCCTGTCTTGAAGATCGCCTTGATACCTGTTGGAAGTTTTGCAGTCTGAAGGGAATCGAAATCCTACCTCCGCTTCCAAAGTAATACAAAATTGAAAAGTCAACGGAGGCAAGCGTCTGAGGTCGACAGTAACATACCTCAGTCGCTATGTCTTCATCAGAGGCATCAGTACCAACGGATGGTGGCTCGGTGGCATTCATCGGCGCAGGTGACGCAATTCTTGAACTTGAAGATACATAGTCCTGAATACAAGAGTTTCAATTAAATTAGCTCAAGCAAAATATGTCCTCCACAGGCTATTGATTATCTCAAGTGTCCAAAAGGAGTCGTGGCGTTGAGGGTCGAAACTTTGCTGACATAATAATTCGTATTCGATACGGTCTTTTTGATACTGATCGTACCCTTTCCGCGATGCACACCCTGGTAGATACTCCGCAAAGATGACATTTCAAGAAGCTGATTGGAAAACGAATTGAAAATTAGGTAATATCAATGCGTACTGACCGAGAAGCTTGAGCTCTTCGACGGAATCGTCAATTTTTGCCGGAGGCCAGCAAGCGTATAAAGGAGGTCGACGCTGACACAAGCCAGCGAACTCTGTCGCTCCAGACTGCCACTCCTTTATGTTCCAATTCACTCATTTGACAATCGAAACCACCTCTTAGTCGATCTCTACTTGTTTCCATATCTTTACCCGGACTTCTTTCCAAGACCTACCTTACGGTCGTGCTGTACCGACTACGCCAGGCTCCACACGCGGCACGCATCCATACAACCAGAATCCTTCTTCTGCAAGAGCATCATGGCGCAACGAGAGTGGAACAGCAGTCTCATGGATTGTTCCCCATGCGGCACTTGCATGATGGCCACGTGGTTGCCATGCTTGGGTCAGTAGACTTCAACGCAGTTGGGTCCATCAATGTAATGTACTGACGTGAACCCTGGCGCGCAGTTTTCGGAAAGACATCCGAACGCATGAGAGATCCCAACCTAACAAACTACTCACCTCTCAATGGAGAATGTTTTATGATATCCGCTCTAGGCTCTATTGGGTTTGGCTGGTTGTAAGTAATGCCCGTTTCCCAGACTCCTCCCGTTAGATTTGCGGGTTTCCACATGCCGAGCAAGCCTTGACCAGCTGCTAACTTCTCTTTTCCAAATGAAAGATATCTTATGAGCAAGCGAACCGACATCCGTCAGCAGTTTGGAATCGACGGCAGCGAGTGTGGCGACTGCTGTACGGCGTACTGGTGCCCTTGCTGCGTCCTGATTCAGCACGAGAATGAGGTGATAGGCCGAACCCAATACGCACCTGTTACTGAAGGCTACCAGTCTCAGGGAGACAGTATGAAAATGCAAGGAATGTAAATGGTTTCTGCGAGACGTTCAGATCGACTACGGCAGTTGAATACTGAATCATCGGTACAAGGCCTCAGTGGGGTTCCGCCGGGGTACGTGCATCAAGGGGATTGAATGCTTGCTTATTATCAGGGTGAAGGATAGTCAGTTCCGGGAGGGGCACAGGGGGTAGTGTGTTAGTTTGATAAAGAAAGAGAGTAATAGAAGACCGCAAAGCCTTTTCGTTAAGAACGATCGTGGTTGGCTGGGTGTGTTATTGATGGACCCAGGCCATGACGTATTTTCGTATTAATACGAAAATCTCTCACGCTTCATTCGTTTACGCAGCTCTCCCCCAGAAGAATGCGCTAGGCGCCTAGGCTCCAGCACGACCCGCCGCAGACGGAGGCTACAGACATGAGCATCTCACGGTACTTTCTTCAATGAGTGAAGAGTTGTTTCTGAACATAAATACTTCTTTCTCTTCTCTTTTCTAGCTCGTCTGGAGTTTGTCAAGCCGAATGGTCTGGTCGATGGCTCGGAGTCTGTGGATCCGGAATTGTCATCTGCCTCACCCCACAGTCATCGCTATTCCCGAGCTTCGTCGACACTCTTAACGCGCCATCCGTACAGAGCGAACAGAACTCACTGGGCCCAGTCCTCATTGAAACAGGGAACAGCCAAACCAGCGATATGACTAGAGTCTACAGGTCTGTCCTGCTTTGAGAGGCAGATGTTGAACTGATTTCCAATGCAGCAGAAGGATACATCACTGGAAGTCTCTGTGGCCGCATGGCACCTCTTCAACAAAATCGAAGTTGCATTTGTTAGTGGAAGAGTCACCCACTGAGCCGAAGTTCGATTGCGGCCAACCGCCGCCTCCACAGCGGGGACTACCCTGTTTGGCATGTTTGGCACCACATGTGGCAGTGCCGTTCAGGGGAAGCTAGAGGCCTGTTGAGCCTTATTTAGCGGCGCCAACCGCCGCTTTGCCATGAGGTGGTTTCTTCAACCGCCGTCTTTCTCCTTGCCTGCTGCCCACCAGCGGAGTAAGTCTCGTTCTTCCATGTCAATACGAACTTGAGAAATCTTTGCAATATTGAGTAGTTGAAATGAGCGAAACCAGCGCCTCAAATCCAAAACATGGCGACCCGGGCTGCACATGCACGACATGTCACGTCGCGAAGAGGAGATCCCACAAAAAATCACGAAACGGCTGCAAAAGTTGTAAAAGAAGAAGAATCAAGGTAAGCACACATCCTCCGCGGAAGGGGAATTCCTTTTTTTTTTTTTTTTTTTCCACTTTATATTTTTTTGACCATTTTCTGACCTTCACATACATGTAGTGTGACGAAGTCAAACCTAGATGCGGGCAGTGCTTGAAAGCACTCATTACGTGCGAGTTCGCGCTTGTCGCTACTCAACCGGACCCTCATTCAATACCAGAAACAACACCCGAAGCAAACGCTGCTCTCCAGCCGAGGAAAAGGGGTCGCCCTCGCAAGAACTGGGACCCGGTTCTTCAAGGGCCGAGTCCTCCATACTCTAGCGTTGCCGACTCAGAATTGCCAGATATCATGAGCTTGGGGTCGACGCCCTGCGACTTGCCCCTCACTACAGACTGCCCGCCAACATTACCAAGTCCGATGTGGATGTGGACAGTTGATGATATGGAACTGCAGCATCACTATATGACTTCGGATGATCTTTGTCCTGGTGATTTTCGTCTCTGGCGAGAAAAGGTACCACGCCTGGCGTTCAGCAATCACTGCGTCCTGCATTTGCTGCTAGCAGTGTCTGCGTTACACCTAGCGCGACAAAGGTCTGATGAAGCAGCTCGTTTCGAATTAATTGCTGATGGGCATTACTCTATCGGTCTTCGCCAAATCATGGATATTCTACCCAACTTGAACACAGAGAATGCCGGGGCGCTGTATATAGCCTCAACACTGGTCTGCTCGTATAGTTTTGCACAACGGCCAAGCCCAGGTCATCTTCTCATTATATCCGATGGCGCAGAAGTAGCATGGTTTGAACTTTTGCGGGGAGTTAGGATGGTTGTGGAAACGATTGGTTTCCATGCCATATTCGCTGGTGTCCTGGGACCAATGCCGACAGAGCAACCTGAGGAGGAGCCACCCGCAGAGAAGATGACAGAGAGACTTGTCGAGTGGGAACCGGCTGTACGCAGGATCTCCGACCTAATAGCTGTGACTAATGACCAGAACTCACGGATTTACGAGAAGGTGGTGACCGATCTGTCCGAGTGCTTTGCCAAAACCTTTGGCACCGCGCAAAAGCCACGACATGCCTTTGATGGAAAGATGGAAATTATCATTGCGTGGGTTTATCGCATGGAGGACGAGTTTGTGGAATGTCTCAAGGAGAAGAAACACGTCGCGCTTCTGATCTTGGCGCATTTCGTTGTTCTCCTCAAGACACTGGACTGGCTATGGTACATGGATGGCTGGGCCAGTCACATTCTTCATGGGGTCGCTTTGTACTTGGGTCCAGAGTTTGCAGACTTTCTGCGGTGGCCGAGGGAGGAAATAGAGAGGTTGAATGAGGAAAAGAGACGGAGAGCATCGGCATAATACAATGATATCAATTTGGTTGCATCGTCGGATGTTCTACACGCAACTGCAGGCTGTCATTACAACATATATAATGCCATCAAGTAACAGATTTACGTCTAAGTGTATGAAGAGTAACAAAGAATATGTCATGATATGCCATTCTGTGGTACGAGTTGTCCTAGGGATGAAAGTGCGTTTTCCCTACAGGATGTAACACCCGCCAAACGATTATCCGTCACACAGTAAACCCAAATCGCTGCGAAATTCGCACGCATGCAGAAATCATTTCGTTGTTTACTACGCGTTGTGAGAGTCGCCATCGCCACTCCAGCAAACATGCATAATATGATCGAGATATGACAGGTCGGAAAGGAACTCACAGCATTTTGGCTGTTCCCGCGCCCGATTGAGTGCAATATGTGACAGACCAATCATGGCCAGAAGTTGGTTCAGCTTCGCCCGAAATCTAATTACGCAACTGAACTCTCCACCGAAACCTCGGAATTCAGTTGGGGGCTGGCTCCGCCACCTTGGCACATTATCAAGTTCAGCTACTGTCAGCCCTGCTTGCAAGTAAGAGGCAGGAGTCATTCGCTATGGTAGTAAGCCCAGATCCTTCATACACATTTCGATAGCATACCATTCCAGTAAGGGGCATAGTGTCTCATTTATTCGCCCGGAAATGAGGCATTTGGAGCTGTAGTAGGCCTGCGGTATTGTCTCTTGTGGAGTCCCAAATTTCTATCTCAAAGCCGGGCACTTATCCTCATCACCGAACATACGGAGCTGTTCACGATGAATGAAATGGCCTCTCTTAGGTCTGGTACCACACCGTGGTCGCCCTATCTTTGTGTGTAAACCACACCGCTGATTATGTGTCACTCTGCTGAAAGTCTTTTATGTCAAATTTTCCTTACCTCTGCCCCCCGTAAGATCCGCTCCAAGAATGGCCCCCTCGGCCCCCAATACAATCGGGTTTCTTAGCCGGGTGTGCCCATCCGCGCCACATGACCGCTGAACAACATCCAGGCACCGATCAATACCGAGATTTTTCTGCGACCACGGGAACATCTGGTGTTCTATATTACTGAGCTTACAGCGCCCTGCTTCCATTCCAAGAGACAACCAAACGATCATTCTTTCTGGTCTTGCACATTCTGATTGGCTGTTCTATTCTGGGACATCAACATAATTAGGCTTTGTTCTGGTGCTTGTTGGTCCAACTACCCGACCACAGCCCCCTGACCTTTGAAAATCTGAATAGTAGCAAGAGTCTCAGCAAGCAGATCTCTTCGCCAAAACAATATTTTTTCAACGGTAGACTATCCTCAGCATGAAGTCGATGAAAGTTGCCATCATAGGCGCCGGTGCGTCTGGTCTTGTTACTGCCAAGTACCTAAGCCAGGCCAAGCAATATTTCGGCGTGCCTGAGATTGAAATTCGGATCTTCGAGCGGGAGAAAAGCATAGGAGGCGTGTACAGACACAAGGTATACGAGGATGCAGAAGTATGTATATGATATGTCACTCTGACCTCCTTATATCAAGCTTTGGTTCATTCTATTGCGACGCCCGTCATCGGAGAGAGTATGGATCAATCACACAATAGGCTGACTTTGGAGACAGATGGTTTCGTCCAAGTATCTGACGGCATTTTCGGACTTCAGAGTCGCCAAGGAGCTTCCAGATTTTCTTCCTATGGAAGAGTATGTGCGCTATCTTGAAGCGTACTGCACGAAATTCGGACTCTGGGACTTGATCGAGACCCAGACTGAGATTATTCAAGTGTTACGACTTACTCAGGGCAACCACAGAGTCTTCTACAAGCGTCATGTTGACAGAAGGTCTGGCGGTGATAACGAACCCAGACCTGAAGAGCTGTCTTGGGACTGTGACGCAGTCGCTATCTGTTCTGGTTTGAACAATATCCCGTCGATACCTGCCATCGAGGGCTTGGAAAACGTGTCGTCTGTACTCCATTCTTCGGAAGTCAAGAGCGGACGTCAATTTGGCAAAAACACATCAGTGATGATTCTGGGAGCGGGCGAGACTGCCATGGATCTGGCTCACTTGGCCGTCACCTCCAACGCTAGGGAGGTGGTGATGTGCCACAAAGATGGGTTTTACTGCGCCAAGAAGGTACGTAACATGCAACCAAAAGCAGAGTTGTTCATTTGGCTTACTTTGCCAGGTACTGCCAATCCCGATAGTGATGAGGGTTGTGAAACCAGCTCCTTATCAGAAGCCAGTAGACACGGCCATCGCCAGTGTACTTGATACAGCATACCTGCCAGAGAGACTACAGCATTCTCGACTGCCATGGGTCTTGTATGACAAGACGTTGAAATTTCTTCATTTCATATCGGGGGGGACCCTCGCAGGTCCTGACCAATGGGTTGGCCAAATAGAAGGAGACCGGAATAACGCCGATTCTCGTGAGTTTACTCCAGCGGAAGCTCCTGACAACTCAGCTGACTGTACTAGTGTTTCTTGTCAAGTCAGATCGCGCACTCCCATATCTTAATGAAGGTCATCGCGCAACAGACCTTCTCTCCCGCATTCGAGCATTTGTGATGAATGTTGAGCTGAAGGATACCGGGGGAAGAAAGATTATGACCGCACCTTGGCCCATCTCGTTCACAAAATCCGGGACTGCAATCTTTCCCCGCAGTGAAAGACTCGATCAGAAGGAAGCGACTTCGAAGGTGTTGCGACCGGACCTGCTTGTGCTCGCTACAGGATATGTTCGCCGCTTTATTTTCTTAGGGGAGGGCTACCCGAAACCAGATGATTTGAACATTCGTGGCATATGGAGACGTGGGGATGTCACGGCTGGCTTCATTGGGTTTGTACGGCCTGGAATAGGTAAGTCATCCTGGAATCATCGTAGGCCCCGAAAAGATGCTTACTTGAATGCAGGCGCCATACCCCCGCTCGCAGAGTTGCAAGCACAGCTTTGGGTCTTCAATCTCCTTCGTCACAAGTATCAGCAGCAGATTCCCTCGCCTTCTGAATACGCGGATTCTGTAGCTCACTACGAAATCGACTATGCACTCAAGGCACGAGGCGGGCATGATTTCTTCAAGACCAAGCACGGAGTTGAGCAGGAATCGTACGCGTACCAGCTTGCCCTCGATATGGGTGCCGCCCCAACGTTCACTTTCATGAGACGCCAGGGTTTCAAGGCGTTTTTGACATGGGCCATGGGATCCAACTTTAACAGCAAGTTTCGTCTTGTTGGTCCGTGGAAGTGGGAGAAGGGAGCTCTCGACATCATGCGCGGAGAGCTGTTCGATGTGGTGAAGCAGACCGGAGGCGGAGTGTGTAAGTCATCCTGACGGACTCATCGTTCGTGTTGATTTTCTCACTAACTTATTGCTCTCTTAGTCTTCACAACCTACACATTGCTCCCGATAATTGTTCTTGGAGTTTTGACGATTGTTCTGCACATGATCGCTGGCGTTCTCCGGCTGATGGGCATGGAAGAAAGGGCGAAGGTTGTCTTGGGTTCCGGAAACGTTCCCAGACGCGAAGGCGATGATTGAGTTGGATTGACCAATGAACCGGCGCATGCCATCATGCTGACGCTCGTAATTCGTTAAACAGCCGGGAATTAAACACATGCTCTTGATAAATAACATTGCATGTCCGTTTCGTGGCGGCGTCTGAAGTGAAGTGTGACAGTTCGGACGATCGTAGGTGATGCCCAGGTAAGGTAGGTGGGTGTTAGTTCAGGGGCTCCCATCAGGTTCCAGCGGCGCACTCACTAGAATTGCCCCGCGCGGGGTACCTGAGTGACAAGGACGAACTGCTAACTTTCGATTGGCCTCTGCTGATTTTCCCGATAACGATAAGCCCAATTGGCGCTTCACCCCAACCAACTTTTTTTTTTTTTTTTTTTTCCTTTTCGCAAAGGCTTCCGTCGGCTGAACCACCAACACCACCACCTCGCCTGGTGAACCTGCGTCGCAATCATGTACTCCCTCGTGAAGCCAAACCAATGGGTGTCCATAAAACTTTTATCGGAAGATACAAAGGTCTTGCAGATCGTCCCGAACACGTTCGTCCTCAGCTTTGCGCCTCTCTCGTCTCCGACCTCAGCTAATGGCCTCCAGGACCATCTCCCTGGGCAAACTCGGCTCCTTCCCGACAAACCTCGTAATTGATCGACCTTACCACCTCACCTACGAGATTCAAGACAAGCGCGAAGGCGAGTCTTACAGCAGACTGCGAGTTGTTCCCCCGAGCGAGATCCACGCCGACGCCCTCGCCGACACGACCGCAGAGCCTGCCGAAGAAGACGGCGTCAACCTCGAGAACGTGATCGCCGCCCCAGACGGCGCCGAGTTTGCCGTCGTTGATAACGAGAGCGGCGATGTCGTCGCCCGATCCCGCCGCGAGATCATCGACGAAACTGCCCGTCAGACCTTGACCACCGAGGAGATTGAGCAGCTGAAGCAGGGCAACACCGACGCCGGCAAGGACATCATTGCGAAGCTGCTCTTGTCGCATACCGCCATTGACCAGAAGACGTCGTTCTCCCTGGCCAAGTATAAGCTTTTGAAAACGAAGAAGTACATCCGCCGCTTCACGATACAGCCGCTGGACACCTTGACACTGGGCAAGTGGTTGCTGGAGGAGAAGGATGCCGGCAAGGTTCTTGAGATGAGAGAGGAGATGATGGGTCTGCTGGGCTGCTGGGCTAACGTCCACTTCGGCGGGCTTCCTCCCACAGACAAGCCAGAAATGGTGACGGCTGACGGCTCCGGTATGCTTGACAAGTCAGAAATCTGTGGCCGGTGGCTCGTGGTGGATGACACTGCTGGTCTTGTTACCGCTGCTATGGCCGAGAGGATGGGGATCTTGCACCAGAGCGAAACTGAAGAGGACGAGAATTCCGAGGAGAAGAAAGAGGGCGCCGACGCCGACGTAACCGCAGACAAGCCCGCAGAAACCACGACAAATACGGAGCAGACGAGCGCAAATGCTGCCCCTGTGGACACCACGAAGCCCGACGAGGCCATGCCCGATGCATCTGCGGTCAACAATGGGGAGGAGCAGAAGCAACAAGCTCCTCGCAAGAGGCACCCACCCCGCCGCGACGACTTCGAGTCTATCTTCGCTCCGACAAACACCCTGACCCTCATCCATCCCAACAGTCAACCGAACCTCGCTCTCCTCAAGTACTACAACTTCGACAGCACAAATCCGAACCCACCGCACCCCCTTCACCCCCTGGCCACCAACCTGCTCCCCATCTCCTGGCTGCAGTTGCTGGAGCCCGAGGAGGACGTCACATATTCCACGCCGCCCCCCGATGTCTCCGACGAGGTGCTTCACTCCTGGAAGGCTAACCGCCGAGGAAACTACCACCGCAAGCGTAGACGCTGGGCTCGCACCCGCTACATTGTCGACTCTACACGCGCGGGCGGCTTCTCCGGCCTCGTGATTGCTACCACGATGGACATTGTCTCCGTCTTGCGCCACACTCTGCCCCTCTTGGCTGGCGGAGCTCCCATTGCGATATACTCGCAGAGCATTGAGCCCTTGACCGAGCTCGCCGACTGCTTTAGCATCGCACGTCGTGCGGGTTGGTCGTCGAACCCCCCTGCGGAGGCAGTTGGCAAGTCTCTTCAGGAGCTGGAGCGCTGGGAGGGCTCTGATGACTTCCCGATCAACCCGACTCTGCTTCTGGGCGCCAACGTGCAGACGAGTCGCGCGAAGCGCTGGCAGGTGCTCCCTGGGCGTACGCATCCGTTGATGATGGGTCGTGGCGGAGCGGAGGGCTACGTGTTTACAGGCTGGAAGGCGGTGCCAGCGGAGGGCAAGGTCGAGGCCCGCGGAAAGTTCAAGAGAAGAAAGACGGAGGCATAGATACACATGGCTGGAGAATGTGACGGTTACGTGGAGTGCAGAATACACGCAACACGGTGGATGCGGGGCGAACAGGGAAAACATGGCAGCTTGCATATAGATACCCTGGCATCTCCATTGAGGCTTTCAGAGCCGTATGAGAGTATAATGGCATCATCTTTGGCCCGGTCGCTCTAAAGTCAAACACGTAAAATGAGTTCTTCCTGATGGTCGTCATCCCCCTGGGACTTTTTGATATTGAACAGCCTCTTTACAGCGCCTTGCCCATGAACTTTCTCTTGGTGAAGCTCAGCCACCACTTGCTCGGCTTTCCATCACCGCCCTCGTCAAAGACCCTCGCCAGTAAGCGTGCCGCCAGCTCCTGACGGACCTGGGACATGTACTGTCGAAGCTGCTCGGCGTCTTGTCTGTCGCGGGGAGGCTCGTACATCTAGCGGTGAGTTGTCAGTGGATGAAGCGGGAGTGGGTCATTTTAGCAGTGTGTCGCACCTGGTTGAGGGGAAAGGCCGGGTCGCCCGGAATGGCAAAGTTGGTGTCGAGGGCGAGGTTCAGGACATCTTTGGTAGCATCGCGGACACCGGCGCTGGGCTTGATCTTGGTCAGGCAGTCACTGACGAACCAGATGCCGTAGACAAGCAGGCGGTCGGCGGGGCCCTGGATCTCGAAGTTGCGGAAGAAGGTGTTGGCGCGGAAGAGGGCGAGGACCTCGTCGAGGATGTCGTAGCTCTCGCTGTCCGGGTCGGGAGACTCGTTGGCGGGCAGAGGAGGGTTCGGGAAGGGGAGGGTGTAGGCAGGACCGCGGGTCTTTGTTCGGAGCGGCAGGAGAGGGAAGTTGCCTATTAATCGAGGGACATTGGGGTCGGCATTGAACATGGAGTTGTAGGCCTGGATGGGTGTATCGTCAGCTTCAGTTCATGCCCGGGGGTGAGCTCCAAGGAAGCTAGCAATCGATGGATGATGGGGGAGCGGTGTCGTTTCATCCACCATGCTTGAGCTGGATGGCAGTTGGAAGATCATTGGACATACCGGCATTTTGACAGCTTCGTGACCAGGAGATCGGTCTGGTCGGGAATGAAGCTGGTCGTGATGGTTGGTCGGGCGCAATATAGTGAGACGTCAACTGAGGCACGAAGCAGCGGCCGATGGAGGAGTGGTGGGGCTTGACTGACGTCCACCGCACCTGTGCTCTCACTGCACCGCCAGCGGTGCATTGACCTCAGCTTCCTGCTCACTGCTTCAGCCATCAGCCGTGGGGGGAAGGTGGCGCAGCTCTGTAGGTATCACGTGACTTTACTAGTCACGGGATTGATGCTCGATGATGACTCAGGCTGCTCCCTGTCAGCAGACGCCACACGGGCCACCTCACGGGCCAAGGCACCGGCCACCATCTAAGCGAGGGGGCTGGTGCCTGGGATCACATGACTTCGCTCATCCGGCGTGTCAGGTTGTTGGCGGCAGGGTGGCAAGTCGCGCCCTTTCGCTGCCCGTCCAGCAGTGCTTGCAGCGGAGCGGGGCGTAGCTGCAGGCGAAGCGGTGACAACGCTGTCACCGTCACCACCAACAAGGTCTCCTACCGTTGTAGAGGGCAAGTCTGGCCCGTTTTCGGGGGCGCTTTTGGCAGGCAGGCACCACTGGCACCCTCACCTCCAGGTGCTTCCTGCCATTCCCAGTTTTTCTCTAATCTGGATTCGTACTCTGTACCGCCCACAAACTGGAACAGCAAGAGCAATTGACGTGGTCGTGGTCAGTCGTGGTCACCATTGATTGTTATTTGACTCACGCATCCCGCGTTTCAGCAGTCACTGCTCCCACGATCAACCCTTTCCCCTTCTCTGGATTCCGCTTTCCTGTTATTCCACCTTCAGCCCCCATCAACCGCCTCAGCTCCACCAACTCCGTCACACATCAACCAGCGCATCGATCGCATCGCCTCTTTTCTCTTTCTCCCGCCCTCGCTCTCTCCGTCGTGCGCCCCCCTCTTACCTCCGAGCGAAGCACCACCCCGGATTGCGAGAATTTCTTTTTTGCGGCGCCGGCTTCAAACGCATCGTCGATCTCAACAGATTTGCGACGCATACCGACGCTACTCAAATACCTTGGTCACGTCGCATACAAGACGGGTATTCTCCGACCATTTGCGGATCGACTCCTCTTTTCTCTTTCGCTTTCCCACTGCGACTCTCAAAAAACCGCGTCGCGCACCCTGTTCCGCCGACTAAACCCCCGGCTTCTGCCCCGTCAATCACCCACAACCACCGTCCACAGTCGCGTCCAACGTGGGATCCCCCAAGAGGCACAGAGGGCCCCCAAGAGCCCCGAAAAGAACGAAAGGGAGTGCGCCACACACCGATGCTCATTTTAGAGTAAGACTATCCTTTCCATTGTTGTCGCCGCCGTCCTGTCCTACTCGCCGCTGTTGTTTTTATCATCCCTTGCAACAACCCTCCTTTCTGCGTTTACTAGTATGCTAACAAGCGAAAAGATCAGTGTTCAATAGAAGCAGCTTCCTCGGACATCTGCGCAACACCGCCGATTTACCCATCGCCAAGATGGATCTCCCCAGCAGCGCGCCGACCGTTTCGACAATGTCGTCGCCAGAACCCATCCACGCCACCCCTCCCTCCTCAAGTCCCATTCCGACCATGACCGCGCCTGCGAAGCGCAAACGAACATGTCGCGTCTACAGTCCTGACGAAGGTTCCCTCTACGATCTCATGTGGGAACACGCCGGCATCTCTCTGTTCGTGCGCCCCATCTGCTGGACCGACTTGCACGTTCGCCTTCTCGATGCGCGATTCGTCGAGCTTCCTCCTTCCAATACTCCAGTTCCCCCTCAGTCACCGCGCGGCACCCCCGTCTCGCCCTCAAGATGCCATATGAAGCCTTCTCCAGCGGCAACAACCTTGAGCCGCGAGCTCACCAACATGCTGGCCCCTGGATCCAACAGAACCTTCTACACCAACTCGATACGCACCGTCATTTCGACCCTCTATCCCGGCAAGCTGTTCCGCGCCAGGACACAGCTCGACCTCCACCATTATTTTGGTGGTCTGGTCTATCGTGATACTTGCCGCGTGCAAGTGGCTTGGGACGCGACACCGTCGCGTAGCGGCTCAATCGCCTCCTTCGAATCAGCATCGACGCGTCCTGCCGAGTCTTTCGGTGTCCCTACAGGCACGAACGGCAGCAACGGAGCCAGCAGTGGAAATGCCAGCCAGCAACCGCCTTTCACTCAGCCAGTTCTGGCTTACATCGGCAAAGCGTCGGTTGCCGCAACACGGCGTAACATGTATCGCGTGATACCCGGCCCCAACCGTGCGTACAACGGACCAGTCGAGCGTTTGCAACAACTGCGATCCAAGATGTTCATCCCCCCCAACCCGAACCACGATCCTCTTTTGGTCGGTATCATTCTTGCCCTGGCGCAGCGGCGCTTCTATGGAGAGCCCAAGCCTACTGCGAATAAATGGTTCCCCTCAAAGCCCCTGTCTCTGGGGCTTGGAGAGCCAGAGTTCCACGACGTCACGGTTCACATCTTGACCAACGACAACGACGCATCCGAGTTCATTGTGTACAAGGGTTTGGTGACAGCGGAGCTGCTGCGCAAGTTCCACGAGCCAACCAAGAACCCCAGCGCCGGGGCTGGCAAGACGCTTGCTGAGAGGATGGGGGAGGCGGCCAACGAGGGCGGCGGTATTCGCATCGAGTACACCAGAGTGCCAGTCTGGCCAATTTTGGGACTCAAGGAGCGGCTGGGCAAGGTTCTTGGGCAAGACATTGTGGGACACTTTGACGAGGACAACATGGAGACATGGGAGGAAGAAGCGGAACAGAGCAGCGACAAGCTTAAGCGACGCCGAGATCGCGAAGCCCTCGCCGAAGTGTTTAACGGCAGCTTCGAGGAAGAGGCACCCGACGGTATGCCTCTCAGTGGGAAACGGAGATGTTTAGTTGACGAGGAAAGCGGGCAGGTGGGAGTAGTCGTCTAGAGACGTTGCATGGCGGCGATCTGATCTCTGCATAACGAAGCCACGAGGCGTTTAAAGATGGAGCATGGCATTTTCTCCAGTGCTGAGGGTCAGCAACCGGTCGAAGATACGGACATTTGGCTCATTCAGCAATCGGAGTTGTGGGAAAACAGTACAGTACATTGATGAGGGTTACGATTCAAACTTGTGTTTGGGATAGACGGATGAAGAGGCATCGAGCATTCAGCTACGGCTAGCGTCATGGTGGTTTTGCTTTTCGAGACGTGCGCAGGCAGATGGGAGGAGAGGATTCGGTATCCTCTTGGAAGAAGTGCTCGGCCGCTTGGCATTCAATAACACAAACTTTGCGATGACAGTTGAAAACCCCCTTAGACAGGACAGCCGTGAATAACCTCGTGCGTTGTGTGCACTTACCTTACCAGAATCCAGCGTACCGACATGCGCTTTCCCGTATGCGACATGGCGTCGGCCCCCCTCCAGGCAGTCGGCCTCCGTGTCTGCCTGCCACCCACATGTCCCAAAAGGGCATTCGGCATCGTCCCCCCTCGGCTCCCGCTGGAGCAACGTCTGCCTGCGTTCCTGTCTTTGGGACCAGACCTGGCTCAAGTTTGATCACATCTCAGTGTTCTCTTAGCCCGTTCCGCGCCCTCAAGCAATAGCGCCGGGGGACAGGGTTTGGAGATGTCAGGATACGACGCAAATCGGCACAAATGCGCCTCGTGGGTCACGCAGTCTTCCCGACATGCATGGCCGCACTGCACAGCTGTCCGCGGTGGTGTGTGAGCGCAGCCAGTCGCCTGTCAGATCTGCAAATCACAAGATGACAGCGCCGTCACCCACGCTAGGCGCTTTCTTATTCTTCGGGAGGCACACGATCAGCGGCCCGCCGATTGGACTTGATCCCTTCACGTGCTTGTCTTTCGCGAGACTATTCCAGTTGAGCCTCACCCCCCGCCGCGCTTGCCCTTAGTAGCCGTGGCCGAATCAGCGGGCGGAAGCACCATTGCAACGCTGTCTCTACAAGACAATGTCTTATGCGGTCGGGGAACCAGCGGCCTTGAGAGGGAGACCGCTCCTCGACCCACGACCGACGACGATGTTTCTTCTGTTGGAATACTTGGCCCTTTGCTTTGCTCAAATACGGCACGTTTCCTCTCCAAATCCAACATCGCGACACCTGTCCATCTCTAGCTACCCTTGCAACCTGCCGCCAGGATGAAGTCTTTCTCTATGTTGATACTGGCATCTTTTGTGCTTTCGCCCTTGGTTGCGGCCAACCCCGAGAACTACAAACACAGTCCACGCGCTGCCCAACCTGCCGTCGATACCGGGGCTGGCATTTTTCGTGGACGAACGTTTGGCTCTGTTGAGACATTTGCCGGTATTCCCTACGCCAAGCCGCCCATCGGTCCGCTACGGCTGAAGCCCCCTCAGAGGCTCAACGGCTCTTTAGGGACGTTCGACGCGTCTGGTACCGCTGCCGCCTGTCCACAGTTTGTGCTCTCTACCGACAGTCGCAATATCATCCTCGATGCCCTCGGATCGCTGCTCACGCTTCCGATATTCCAGCCCATCACCGGCCAGGAAGACTGTCTGACGGTGACCGTCCAACGACCGGCTGGTACTACACCAAACTCTAAGTTGCCCGTAATGTTCTGGATCTTTGGAGGAGGCTTCGAATTTGGATCGACAGCTTCTTATAACGGCGCTAGCTTTGTTCGCGATGCGATCGACTTGAAGCAGCCCTTCGTGTTCGTTGGGGTCAACTATCGTCTAGGAGGCTTCGGCTTTCTTCCCGGAAGAGAAATCCTCCAGGACGGCGCCGCGAATCTCGGGCTTCTGGATCAACGGATGGCTCTGGAATGGCTCGCGACTAATATCGATGCGTTCGGGGGTGATCCAGACAGAGTGACTATCTGGGGCGAATCAGCCGGCGCAATTTCGGTGTTCGATCAGATGGCCCTGTACGATGGCGATAACAAGTACAATGGACGACCGTTGTTTCGTGGAGCAATCATGAACTCCGGAAGTGTTGTCCCAGCAGACCCTGTTGTTTGCCCCAAAGGGCAGCTTGTCTACGATACTGTGGCGCGAGCTGCTGGTTGTTCTGATTCTGTCAATACACTGGAGTGTCTTCGATCCGTTAGCTACGAAACTTTCCTGAAAGCGGCTGCTTCTGTACCGAGTATTCTGTCGTTCGAATCGCTCGCTCTCGCATACGTCCCAAGACCGGATGGTGTCGTTCTAAGAGATAGTCCCGACATTCTGGCTAGGGATGGGCGGTACGCGGCTGTGCCCATGATCATCGGGAACCAAGAAGATGAGGGCACGCTTTTTGCCTTATTTCAGCCTACAGTCGCGACAACTTCCCAACTAGTCGACTACTTGTCCGATCTTTACTTCGACAACGCGTCTAGAGACCAATTGAATACCCTTGTCAGCACCTACGACCGCCGGATTTCGTCGGGGAGTCCGTTCAGAACAGGCATCCTGAACGAAATCTACCCTGGATTCAAACGAAGAGCGGCCATTCTGGGCGATCTCGTATTTACACTAGCTCGACGCTCGTATTTGTACGCAGCCAAGACAAGATATCCTTCGGTTCCGGTTTGGTCGTATCTCAACAGCTACAGCTACGGAACTCCTCTTCTAGGCACTTTTCACGCGTCGGACATCGTGCAGGTTTTTCTCGGGGTATTGCCGACGTTTGCGAGGCAAAGTACGAGGACGTACTATCTCAACTTTCTGTACAATCAGGATCCCAACACCGGTACAGGCGGCTATGCGAAGTGGCCAGAGTGGAGCGAGGATCACCAGCTTCTTTGGTTCTTCAGCGATCGCACACAGTACTTGAAAGACGACTTCCGTGGCGACAGCTTCAGTCTTATTTACAATAACATGGCATCGCTGCACTTCCGGGACAACTCAACAACCTTGCCTCGGTGGACACTATGAAAATCCCAGCCGTGGACAGCAAAATAGTGGTCTAGAAAAGAACGAAGCCCATTCACATCGCAAAAGGGGTATGATTCTTCAACGCTAAGCTATGTACGTAAATGAAGATAAGTGTCAGGGCAATAACTGTTGGCTGGGTCTGGTTCCGGCGCACCTAGCATAATTTGCTGTTCTTGTTAGCTGGCTTGTCACAGCAAACCTTGGGGGAAACCCGTGATTCTTACCTTTGAAAAAACATCGGCTTGGCGGATGCCCATCTCTTCTGCAATCTTTGCAAGACGGGCCTTGACGTACATGCGCTGCCTTCTGGTGGCAAATCGGCTCGAACCAGTTGCCAAAAGTGGCCACATACAAGAGATGCCGGCTAGACCCTTGGGCATCTCTGACGTCCCACAGGGAAAGTACGGGGTGCTGAGGGCATCACCCGTCCACCCGAAGAAGTACGGTGTGCTCGAGATGATGTCTGCGACTTGCTCCTTGCCAATCTTATTGGCGTCGATATACTCCTTGGTCAAGGTGTGGTCGCTCGGTGCGCATACCCACGCGATGCAGCGAACGATGACTTGGTTAAGCAGCAACCTAGAGACGTGGGTGTTGATGTGCTTTCCTGCAGCCCAAACGTTAGGATAATCGTAAATAGGCCCGGGGAACGCTGAAACAAGGCCAATCTTGTCATCAGGCACGTCAATCGCGGAGCCCGAGATGCCCTTTCTCCAAGCTGGCGGACACTTGTCGAACCACATCCCGAGTTCGTCGTCCATTTTCCGAGCTCGTTGGAGCAGCTTCAGAGCTTTGTCGATTTTGTCGGTTGTCCTCGCGCCTTTCAGCAGACTGTCGGCTTCCGCACGAATCATTGTAGTCTGGAGGTTCAAGACGAGAGCCTGATGACCGACGGTATCGCAGACTGCTTGCCGCGCCCACCACGTCAAATCTTCCAGCGAGATGTTTGCAAAGAACGTGTATTGTCGGACCTGAGTGTGTCAGCAAAAGGGGCATGAAGCTTTTCACGTATGAGGACCTACCGATGTTGCTCGCACAAATTCGAACATGCTCAATCCCACACCAGTCGCTGTTTGCTGAGGTCCGCGGAGCTTCACAATAGCCGTTGCTCCCGAGATGTGCTTCTTGAATCCCGACATTTCCACGTCATCTGACACAAGACCTTCATAAAACGCAAGCAAGATTGCAGACGCAAGAGTCGTGTCTTGTCTCACAGCAACCTTGTCTTGCATTGCTCGCGTCAAATCTTCGAGTGCTTTGCTGTAATGGAGATGTGCCATCGAAAACAGTCGTCTCGAGTTTGGTCTTCCTGCCAAAGCTGCCATTGACACTGCGGAAAATGCCGATTGTAGCGGAGAATACTGGTAACTCGGGATATTCAACAACGGGAGCACGAATGTGAGGATTCCTCTGCCCACACCAGTCGGAGGCGCGAGCACGTAGTTTGCGAGGAAGAAGCAGGTGGCCTGTTGGTCGAGCGGTGTCTGCAACATTTGCGGCATCCCGTAAGTCCCACCTTCCAACTCCTTGAAAGACACAAACGTATCTGGTGCCTGGTTACTAATGTACGAAAGCGAAGAGGCGTAGGACATGGATGGTGATACGTCGGAAGACCCCGAAGACATGGAGTGTCGGTCGAACCAATCGTCTTCGGGGATGGCGACAATTTGCTGTTTTCGAGGCGGTGGTGGTGCCGGCGGCGTCCATTCCTGTACCTTCGCCTTACTCTGGCTCTGGCTCTGGCTCTGACTCTGGCTTTGACTTGGACTTTCATTCTCCGCGTCCTGTTCCGTTGCGCGTCCCTCCCTTATGGCTTTCCTCAAAGCTGCCGATTTGGCTTTTCGAATAGTTGATTGCGTCTCATCGCGGAGATTGATCTCGAATGCGTCGCGATACCCAGGACACACTCTCTTTGATTTTGCGCACTTCAAGCAAAATGGCTTGGTCTCGTCACATTTGATTCTCCTCGCTCGGCAGAGCTTGCATGCCCTGCTCGGGTGTCCCGTGTTGACCATGTTCCTGTCTGGGAGATGCAGTATGCAATGGTACCGTGGTAACGCGCGTCTCTATGTCCGTCTTCGCGCGTGGGGTTGAGGAAGATGGAAAGTCTTCTGTGCAGTGACCCCGAATTTCCAATGCCGGTCGACGTGTACGGGTTTAGTTTTGACAGACCGTGTGTCATGTGGGCGAAACCCCTATCAAAGTAGGAAATTCTGGGAGGAATAAGGAGGCGGACGTGCTTCCCTACGGCAATAAAAGGAAAATGGGCAGACAGGGCCAGACATGTGTCAGAGCGGCCGAGGACGCTTGTAGTTGTGGACTGCGTGGGAACCGGCGGATCTGTCCCCCTCGTGGGCAGAAGAAGATGGAAGAAGCCGCAAGTGAACGATAATATGTTTCAACTCTAAAACCAGCGCCCCGCTCGTTTTGTTGGTGGTATTCTGCTGATTGAGAGAGACGTCGCCGGGTTACATGGCACCTGCGATGACGTTGCGAGTCATGGTTGGGGGAGAATTGGAGAAGCTTGAGGTGTAGGAGGAGCAGAAGACAGCTCGATCAAAGCATACAACTGAATGATGTGCTGGCGGATGAAGGGGGGGGATGGGACATGAAGGGAGGCTATGGCAGATGAGCCCACCTCATGTCTGTTCGGCGTGCCGTCGAACCCGGCCTGTCGAACCTTGGGTTGGGAAGCTGTCAACGCAGTTCGGCATACGTCCCCGTTGGCGGTCATTGCGAGTGCGAATTGTTGTTGACAAGATGCGAGAGAGGAACATCAGACGAAACGGTAAGCCCAAGCGTCGCTCCCAACTGAGAGCGTGAAACCGGAATTCCATGCGAAGACGATAGGTGTTTCTGAAACCTGGTCACCTATTAACCAACGCAACAGACCACCGTTTTAGGAAAGGCGCCTTTCGTATGGACGCTTTCTAGAAGCCTTCCGGTTTGGAACGGCGGACGAGCGGCACTTATTCTCTGGAATCACGCTGGGAGCGGAACGTATTATTCCCAATTCTATGGATTCTAGGAAGGTGACGTTTTATTTTTGATTTGAAGATCTTCGCAGGGGGGACATTAGAGGGAAGTTCCGTCCTATTCCTGTGGTTCCCTCCACAAGTGTCGTAGGATTAGCGTGCCGGCTGTCAGCAACTCGTTTCTCAATAAACTTGGCAGTTTGTGTGTCACAAATCACTAGTGACGCGCCGAGAATAGAGCTAACGGCTGCTGCATTAGCAGCTTAGGTTCTCTCAGGCCAGAACCACCCATCGGGGTTAAGCTCGTGCAGCTGCCGGCCTAGAACGGCAATCATCTTTCGTCTCTTTAGGCGCGATGAAGCGTTCGCATCCCGAATAAGATTTCCGCCCAACGGCGCGATGGGAGGAAAAGATGATGAGATGCTCTGCGTTCAATGCTGGTCGGCGGCCGAATACGGCTTCACGTGTTCGGGATGTTATTCGGCATTTTCGGGTTGGCCCGAGGCAGGAGCGGCAGTGGTCATATTCTCAGACCTTCAGACTGCGTACGTATGTGAGATGACGGAACTTCCTTAAAGTCAGAGTCAGTTGCTGTCGGTTTTGCCGATTCATCTGATGGTGCTGTTTGTTGACGCGTTCGAACCCACGAGAACTGACAGACATGACAAGACACATAACCTACTCGGTCTCGGCACAGATAACCAGAAAAACAGTTGCCGGGCTTGTCAGGCAGAATAATTCTGCGAGGACAATCCGAGAATCCCGGATACCTTCTCAGTCTGCGGTGGATGGCACAACGTCCACCCCGTGGGGAGCAGCTGAAAAAGCCGACTCTTCGAGACTGGCTACCAACTCCGCTTCAGGATTTCGTTTGCAGGCAGATGCCACTGCCGTCTTTGGAATCGGAAAATCCGTAGGCTCCAACTCGGTATCGCATTGTACAAAGAATGGACACATCCAGTGGTCACACCTACTGTGACCAACGCATCGGGAGGATATTGGACAAATCGCGTACCATCTTGGACTTCTTGCGATAATGCGTCGAAATATAACTTCTTACGAGTATTGTAGGATAGCTACGAAATGACCAGGCCGGCCAACGCTGCGTCTTCCAAGACGCAAATGTGTGTGACTTACCGCCCGGGTTGTTGTCTCAAAACATCTGATAAATCGCTGAAGCTATCGCGACTCGTCCTTTCCGCTCAGTAGGGAAACATCGTGTTGGACACAGCCTCGAATGAACCACCAAGTCAGGAAACAAGCGTGGCTGTGGCTATTCCTGCCTTTGTGCGGGATCTGCCGGAAGGCCATTACCCATGTCAATTATGGTGATGGTGTGGTGTGGTGCCTTCTGAGACCAGATACCAGGGTCAGGGTTCGACGCGATCCGCCCTTCTGAAGAGAAGGTCGGGGAGAAAGACTGAACATGTCAATCCACACTACATCATATGCCTAGCAAGGCCTCCAGGTTCAGCAGTTTTCCCGGCCCGCTGGATCCTCATACTCGTTCCCAACGACAGATGTGTTGAAGTCATTCCGTCCCCACTGGATAGATGTTCGGCCGGTTCGAGGCAGCCTCAGCTGCGCAATCTTTCGAAACCCGTTCCGCCTTACATCAGTCCGGGGCTGACTGTCTCAGGCGTACGTAAAAGCGGAATTCGGACTCGAGAAGTGGACTCGACAGCGGGAGCAAGCCACGCTGATGACAGATGTCGGACCCTGACGTTTCTTCTCCATTGTTCGGGGTAACCTTAGACGGGCCTGTCCAGGTGTTTTTCTGCCGCAGTAGTTCCCAGAGGTCTTGTCGGAATGTGGGCAATTGCCAGGATACCCTGAGTCCGATTGCTTCCGACGAATTGGCCATAGTTTGGCTCTGGCTGTCCCCCTCGCATGGCATGTGTATCACTTAGGCACTCTAACTCTATACCTAGCTCGGGTTACGAGTCTTCACCGCTCCCCAAGATCATTCTGTGAACCCCTCCACGGGCCGCCTAGGAGGGCTGACAGGTTTGTGCGGAGATGTCAAAAATGTTCCAAAATCCGAAGAGAAATCTGATGTCTTGTACAACACTTTCAAGTATCATAGTACGAAACCGAAAGCGTTGATAGAGAGGTATTGGGCCGATCCGCGTCAGGATCAGGGGGCCTTAATGGGCGATCATATTACGGAGTGGCAGCAATCCCACCCTCTCCCGGCATATGCGCGGGCCTTGCAGCACAAGGTGCAATGGCTACCTTGCGATCCTGCACGCGGCGTGATTTAAGCTTGAAGCTAGCGAAAAGCAGATCGCCGCAGGCATGGTGTTGTGATTCTCATCGCCAGTGGATGTTTACAGATGTGTTCACTTCCGGTGGGAGAAAATTGTTCACCGAGACCGACGCATGATGCGGCTGAGGTAACAGAGTAAAGACGCATGCAACGGCCGAGAAGCAAATCCGATATCCGCGGCGAAAGAAAGATCCAACCCCGCCTTTGAAAAGTCTCAGACAGCGGGATTCGATTCATCACTCATGGCTTCGGGATCATCGCCAGTCCTTGACAAGCATGCAGGGCAACGTTCGTGCCTGCAGTAGGTGCACATTACGCAATTGGCCCCAGAGAGCTCGGACAACATGGCAAGACGTTTCTGCAAGATTGGCTCCTGCTTCAGTAGTTTTTCTCCCTATCAATCAATACACCTTGCCTGGCGGTTTTCGGAGGGTGTAGGCGAAGCTCACAGCTTTCAGTCGATTCCCTGCTTAGACCATGGAGCTGCTGGCTCTCTGAAAGGCGAATCGCATTGCATGTCGGGCGTCTAAATGGATCGAAACACTGGCCATCTGCTTACGATTACCACAACAGGTGGATGATGGGGAGAATCGGGAGCCACCAGAGAGGAGCCACACGGTGGAACGGAAGATAGATCGTACCCAAGAAGACGGGCCGTAAATAGGACATCAGCCGCAACAGCCGCAATGATCGGGCTCGCATTCCTCGCACTATCCGAGACTCTTTTGACAATAGGGGAGACGACCGTTGTGGACTCGAGTCAAAATGACAGGAACTTACCGCATCAGGCTGACAGTCCCGTCAGAATGGGTCGCATTGGCTCGCAACCTCCATGGGTGCTAACAGACGCCCCAGACAGCCTGGACACATGCAGAGACAGCCCGGCGACAGGCAGGACAGACACACGACAGTTCAGCAAAGACGGGATGAAAAGTGAGCTTTTGAGCTGATTGCCCCTTTGGTGGCAAGTCGTTGCGATTAGAAGAGGCTGGAGCCCGCGCCTCTGCTCCCGAAGTGGAAATGGTTCGATGTTCCCCAACGGCTCCTGAAACGGTTTGGCGCCGAACCTCCTCCTTCGACCTGCCTCAGTGGGAAACTCGGCGGAAAGTCTAGAGTCAACTTCTACTCCTAATACCGGCCCGCCGCTGAGGCGTTGTTCCATCGTCGTACTTGAGTGGCATCGATGGGTCTGCGATAGGGTGGGATGAAGAGAAGAGGGAGAAGGATGGAGCGCCAAAAGGCTGATGAGATGGGATCGAAATGGCTCTAATAAGGGTGTCACTGGCACTTTGCGCCTGTTTTCGTTTTTGCAGTTTTGGCCAAAAAAGAAAACGAACAAGAGCACCACTAGCTAACGAAACGACTTCAATCCAAAGCCTCATCAATAACGATTTGTTGCTTCCACGAACGAGCACGCTGAGAAAATTGGCAGTCAATCAACTCAGATCAAGTAAATACAGGTCCCATTTACGACATATGTGCTGTCGTCATAGCCGTACAGCCTCAACAGCCCTACAACGATCCGTATTCGCCTGGGTTCAGCCCCATGACTACTCTACCCATTGCGGTATACGCATCGCACTTTTGCCAGTCCGGTCGACCGAATTCTCTTCCATCACTACCTACCTCCCTTTGAGCCCTTTCAGCTGGACCTGTCTACTACTACGAGGAGGACCCGCTTACTGCTTTGGTGCATTCACTTCGTCACCACAGATGAGGCGCCATGCAGCACCGGGTTCAGTCACCACCGACCATTAGGAACACGCATACCGGCACATAGACACTGGGCCCCATATTCTCTCACCTGAGACCCTGCATATTCGTTCTTGTTTTGCTTCTGCAATCCTCCTTCCTTTCCCATCGATCCCAACTCCGACTGTCTCCACAATCCAGCCGTTCTTCCGCATCCCTGATTCAGGCAACCGAACGGGAACTACGGACGGGAACGTCTCGTATTACACACAACCATGGCTGGCATTGCCGAGTTATTATCTGCTGTGTCCCCTTTTCTCGCACAAGGGTTCAATCTTGCTCAGCAAGGTGCAAGACCAGCAGACGCATCGACATCCAGACCAGCATTGATTCCAGCTGCACTCTCACCAGCAACCTCGAGAGCCTTCGTTGCGCCGGCCGTAGCAACAGTAGCTGGTTCTAACCCTAATGGTGCACCGTTACCTGCTGTACAGAACCAACCTCCGCAAGTCATCGTTGAAACAAACTACATCATCTATACGACGGTAAAGACACTTCCGCCCGCCGTCGTAACTGTCACACAAACACAACCACCACCTCCTCCTCCTTCTCCTCCTCCTCCTCCTCCTCCTCCAGTACCACCGCCGCCCCCAAAAGAGCCACCATCACCTCCTCGACCTCCTAATGCAGCCCCTCTTGCCGCCAATCCCGATTCAATAGCAGCGCCTATTCTTTTGTCACAGTCCTCAGTAACTCCAAAGACAACTCCTCAGCTCGCAGCTGCGTCTCCAGTACCTCAACCTCCTCCGGCGCCTGGACTTGTCCCTCCTCCCGCTCAAGAGTCATCCTCGCCTCCAGCGACTACCCTAATAAACCAAACCCCCCCACCTCCGGTGCTCGCTCCCGTCATGAGCAGCCCTGGTTCAGGAAGAGGTGGAGGGCCGCCGCCAAATCCGCAGGCTCAGGCTGGCCCGCCTGCTGGAGGTCCTCCAATGGGACCCCCTGATCCAGCCAACGGAGCTTTCCCGGGTGGCGTACCAACAAAGAATCTTGACCTTCCTGTCACAATCATGTTCATGCTTCTGTTCATGCTAGGGGCATACGTTCACATCAGCATCTACAGAGCCAACGCGAAGCGAGGACACAAGTTTTTGATCTCGGATATCATTTTCGACTTTTGTATGCTTCGGACTGTGACCTGTATTTTTCGAATTACATGGTCAATTGTCACAACGCGTGGTGTCATTCTTGTGGCGCTGATCACCGAGAACGGCGGGTGAGTACTCACTTTGTCACTGAGATGAGTTAGAATATGACTAACAAAATCAGTGCCGCGCTGCTCTTTGCAGTAAACATCTTTTTTGCCCAGCGCCTGCTCCGTTCCATACACCCAAAAGCAGGATGGTGTACTGCAGCTAGCCAGACGTTCCTACTGTTGCTATTTTCTGTCCCAGTCTTCATCCTATTCAATGGCGTCAATTTGATTATCAGTTTCTTTAGCGTTGGCAATCTCGATCGGCTTGAAGCGACAGATGATCTGATCAAGTTTGGGTCTGGATACAACATGTTCCTTGCCGCCTTTCCGGTGATTGTGGTGGCAGGATGTCTTTGTATCCCTGGTCCTGAGCCGGAAAAGTTTGGTACAGGATCGATGCGTGTCAAGGTCGCATTGCTATTCTTTGGCTCATTTCTCCTGATGACTGGACATGCCATTCGTGTCTATGCTTTGGTCAACAAAGAGCCGCCTGGAACGGACAGTGTCATCTATGGCAAGGCGGTCTTCTACACGACGGGCTTCTTATTCGAGCTGCTTGTTGTGGCTGTATACGCATTCGGCAGAGTTGACCTACGATTTCATGTTCCGAACGGGGCCATTGGACCAGGAGACTACTCCGGCGACAGAGACAAGGGCAACTACTCTGTTGAAGAGATCGAGCGCCTCATTGATGATCTTGATGTTCCACATCAAATCATGCGCGAGAGGAAGGGTCCGGAAGACATGGAGATGGTGTTCGCAATTTTCTTTGCAGCCAAGAAGGAGGAGGACGAAAAGAAGGACCTCAAAGACGGCTCTTCGGATGATGCCACCGTGGTGGCTGGCGGCGACTCGGAGAATGGATCACGTCTAGGACAGACGCCTCTCCCGGAGAGACCCAGGAGAATCACTAGACGGCAAACACTCATCGACGCCTTCCGACCACCGCCTCCACGCCCTGAGCGTGAGCCCACCATGTATCCGGACATCACGGACTTCTATGTTCAGATGGATGACGGGAGGACTCCCCGACGCCCTATGAGGCCGTCCATGTACTCTTCAATGGAGACGGGCCAGGGGTACAACAACTCCCGGCCGGATCAGCGAGTCCGGCAGTACTGGGGTGCCTCGCCTCCCTATGGAAACGAGAAGGAGGCGATGAAAAACGTAGACTTGAGATGAAAAGTCAAAAGAGAAAAGCGAAGCATTGGAGCGATAGCGAGCGAATGAAATCGAAGCCAGTTTGGACTTCCGTCTGATGTATACTAGCCACAGAACGTGCCCTCCGGGTGGGGAGCTACACGCCGGGCACTTGGGTACATAGCTCAGAACAGAATGGTTTATGGAAAACAGCCATGCGAATCTCAGTGTCGATCTATGCTTGTGCAGAAACTTGTACTTTCGCTGGTCTCACCATAGGAACCATGAGTGAAGCCTTGCCCGCACTGCCGCGAACAACATACCCGACGCGTTCGTAGAGCGGCACGACATCCTGGTCGGAGTCGAGGTACATCCGATAACCCAGCTGATCCGCAATTTCGGAGGCGTGTTGGAGGAGTGCGAGAGCATAACCTCTCCGCTTGTGAGCAGGGTCCGTCATGATCAATTCAAAGTCTACCGGTCCTTGTCATTAGCATGCATACCCTGTTTGAACTGCACGTGTGGGGTGAGTTGTGGGGTGAGTTTCATCAACTTACAGACGTGTGCATCTTTTCCCATGTTCTGGTCGTGTTGAAGGGCCATGTCGGTGAAGAATTGATCGAGAAGCTCATCCTTCTGGCCTGCATTCGCGGCAGGCCAGCGCTTCCGCCAGGACCAGGTTCCGTTGTCCTCGGGACGAATAATCCACACAAGGCACGAAGCGACGACTTCACCTGCGACGTACTGCTGTCAGTCTTTGGAGACGTACCTTTTGGCGGGCACTCGGTATCCCCAGTCTCCCGCGTTTGCGGGGTGGGTTGCGGGAAGGAAGCGGAAGCGGGATTCGGAGATGGGGCAAGTGGATATCCCGTAGATCCGCCTACCTTCATCGTTTCTTATCACGTAGACTTGACCCTCTTGGCTATGGTTCTCTTTGGAACGCATGAACATCTCGTACGCCTTGGTCATGTAGTCTCGTCCAAACTCATTTTGAGGAAACAGAGTCTGGAAAAACTCATCATTGAAAGACTTGAAGAATAATTCGGCGAGCGCGGGCGCGTCCTGAATCCGGGCAGCCTCTACTACGGGAGTGGCCATTGTAATCTGAGGTTACCGCGGATGGCGTGGAAAGCAAGAATGAGATGGGACGAGGAGTTGACGAGTAAGACCCTCGGTTTTCGAGGTACGAGCGAACTGTGTATAAGCAGTGAGACGGTTCGGGTGGGAGAAATGAGATGAAAGGCGGTGGGAGGATGGGCGGGAGTTGACATAAACTTTTTTTCCCTTTGAATATCTGGTGTCCCCTCGGCCAGGGGTTCTGCGAGGCCGAGCCCGACTCCGCCATTTACAAAATTGAGGGACCAAAGCCTTGGTTTTACAGGGTTCAATGGGCCTTGAGTGGTAACTTTGTGGCGGATGTGACATCGTGACACCTTGGCCTAGGTCCCCCCAACTACAAGCAAGCTATGAACGGCTCTTACTCGGTCCGCGTTCAACCGAACTCTTCAATTGAGTCTTGAGGATACGAGCATTGCGAAAAAGGAAGCTGCACCTGTCCGCTGGTGCCGAGCTTCAATCCTACAGGATGGGGTGTGAGCTGAGATTCTTGAAGGGGTGAAGAGCAATGGCATCCATACCTCAAAGTGGGGGAACTCGTAAACGTCCCGTGGCATTGTCTCTCCGATGTTCAAACAGTACATCGTTTACGTAATGAGGATTACAACAGGGAACTGTGAGCTTTCTGATGAATGACTATCGAATTCCCGCTGGTGAGACTGCACCTTATGATATAGCACTAGCATGTCTCCCAACTCAACCACGGCACCACCCAGGTTTCGAACATGCGGAAGTTTAGGTAAGCAGGAAGAGCTTCAACATGCCAGAAACGTCGTAGTTCCATATGTCTACACATTTGACACCACTATTTTGTCCTAAAGTCTAAGATATAATGAAGGAAGAGTTGCACACTCGGAACGCCGATAAACGATTTCACAGGTGAACAACGAACCTGACATGATGCTGTGCAAAGTGCCCCTGACAGTGCATGTCATACAGTGTTTTCGCGACAACACGCACGGTCGCGGTAGGTGGGACCAGCACTTTAAGTGGTCACGTGCGCTCCAATTCCTTAACGCGTCGCAACGCGTCTCGATGCTTCAATTGCATCACGCACCAAATCGCCCAGCTACGTCCGTAGGTACGGTGGTCTCCTTTGCTGTACTCGCTCGACACCGCCGGACCTCCAGATTGACCATCTTCCATCTCAAATTGTCGCCATGTCTGACTACGAAGATGAAATGGACGTCGATGCTCCGGCGTCCAAAGACATCACCTTCTCGTCCGATGCCAAGCAGGGCAAACGCAGTGCCGCCAACCTCCCCGTCGAAGCCGAAGACAGCTTGCCTTGGGTCGAAAAGTACCGTCCGGTCAACCTGAATGACGTCTCGGGCCACCAAGACATCCTCGCCACGATCAACAAGTTTGTTGACTCCAACCGCCTTCCCCACCTCCTCCTCTACGGGCCCCCGGGAACGGGCAAGACCTCCACGATCCTCGCCCTCGCCCGACGCATCTACGGCGCCGAGAACATGCGCCAGATGGTCCTCGAGCTCAACGCCTCCGACGACCGTGGTATCGACGTCGTGCGCGAGCAGATCAAGACTTTTGCCTCGACAAAGCAAATCTTCACTCTCGGCCCCGCCGCCAAGGCGGGCGGCATGGCGTCGTACAAGCTCATCATCCTCGACGAAGCCGACGCCATGACCAACACGGCCCAGATGGCTCTTCGCCGCATCATGGAAAAGTATACGGTCAACACACGGTTCTGCATCATTGCAAACTACTCCCACAAGCTGTCGCCCGCGCTGCTGTCGCGATGCACGCGGTTCAGGTTCAGCCCGTTGAAGGAGCGTGATATCAGGGTTCTGGTGGATAAGGTCATTGAGGAGGAGCACGTCAAGATCATGTCCGAGGCGACAGAGGCGCTGGTAAAGCTGAGCAAGGGAGACATGAGACGGGCGCTGAACGTGCTTCAGGCCTGCCATGCATCAAGTAAGCAGTAGCGTGCAGCCGTATCCTTTGCAAGCTAACATGTCAAGGTACACCACTCCGAACCAAGGACGAGCCCAAGGTCCCCGACAGCGAAATCGTCAGAGAGACAATCACGACCGAGACGATATACAACTGCATCGCCGCCCCGCAGCCCGATGCCATCCAAGAGATCCTCGACACCCTCCTGAGCACGACCGACGTAACTACTTGTTTGACGACCATCAACTCGCTAAAGGTGTCGCGGGGCCTGGCGCTGGCGGACATTATCACGGCGGTTTCGGAGCAGCTGGCCACGTTGGAGGTCAAGTCAGAGGTGATGATCAAGTGGCTTGACGGGCTGGCGGACATTGAGCACCGCGTTGCGGGTGGAGGCAGCGAAGCCGTGCAGACGGGTGCCGTGGTCGGCGTCATTCGCAGCGGCGCAGAGTTGATGAGCAAATAAGACCAAAAGGTATTACAGGGATGGAGACAGGAAGAAAAAAGCAAAACAAGGAATAGATAATTCATGATGTTATGATCACCACCATGATTGCGTCCGTTCCGTCGTCATTCTTTCTCAGATTGAATCAGTGCCGCATCAAACCCCCGCAACTTCTTTTCAAGTGATCAGCATTCCAGCCAGCGGAAGCCAGAAATAGCACACAGAATGCCGGATGAACCGTCGTTCCAGAGTCGACAGGGCGAGCAGAGAGTCGTGTGCAAGGTTGTACCATATCGGTCGCGGCCGCCTTGTCTAGTGTCTCAAGGCCTGAGTCAAGAAAGTCGCCGGTTGCCATCTGAAACCTTCGCTCTTTCCCGGTCAGCCGGGAGAGCTTACACGTCAAGTCGAACGACAGGCAGCACGCACGCAGAAAGGAAGGACGTCGTAGAATGAGGATATGATATGCGAATCGGAATATATGTACGTAAGATAGTAAATCGGTACCCAAAAGAGCTTTTTCTATCAGGAGCATCGGCGTCTGGCGCCCAGCTGAACGAACCCGGCCCCCTCCCTGCTCCAGTCTGCTAGCCAAAGACACCGTCTCCAATAAAAACAAAAGTCTTTCCAATGTGAACGCCAGAGCATTTCCAAGGACTCTTGCCGCCGTCTTCGTAATAGTTGTACATACAGAAAATAAAACACACATACACACACGCTTGGGCTGGGAAATTCTATATGCCGAGCCGGGTGGCTTTTTTTTCGTTGTCGATCGGTTTCTTTGACGGAAACCGTAGTGCGAGACCAGGGAAATTCAGAATTGGGGGAGAAACCGTTTTCTTTTCCCCTGCCGTTTCCAAGACAGTCCGCTTTGGTGTATCCAAGACATTGGCGCCCTGAGACATGGTATAGGGACCCACGTGAAACATACGTCACGTCTCGAGCCTTGGATGGCAGTCGTAACCTCGCAGTCGTCTCTCGAATCTGCCAATCTTAACCCATCGTCGTCGAACCTCACGGGTGATCTCCGGCGACGATCGGCATGCGTCTCGTTTGTCGAGTTTTGATCTCTCAGACATCGGGCCACTTGACGGGTCCGCACTCGCCTTGCTTCTCGATCCAGGAGTTGATTTTGCGAACGTCCCAGCCGGACATGCGGCGCTTCTCCTCCTGGGACTCTTTCCGGACAGGGTGGCCAAGCTTGAAGGCCCAGCTGAAGCCGCAGACGCCGTCTCTGTATTGGAAGGAGAAGCAGTTCTGGTCGGCTTCGCATGCCTTGCGGCATTGGCCAAAGGACCTGTGCGCTTCCTTCTCTTCGGGCGACAGGTCGTCCAGCTTGGCGCGGCTAAGCTGTGTATCGTCGTGCTTGTTGGCCGCCTCGTCGAGGTAGAATCGATCGTCGGCGAGGTTGTCCCAATCGGCGCGTTCGGGGATCATCTTCGGGGCGAAGAATCGGTGGTAAATGTCCTTGATGCGCATGACGGGGGGCGGGCTCGGCAGGCTTGGGTCGGCGTAGCGCTCGTGTTCGAACTCCCAAAAGGTCGAGATCTCCTCGGCATTCATGTGGTGCATTGTGACGATGGGGTGGCACCAGTGCGTCGGTCCGTAGGGCAGCGTGAAGGGCTTCTCGCCGTTGATCGTGGGCCACTGCGACGGATCAGAAGGTTGCGCGCGCGGTTGAAAGCGGGCAATCAATACTTACCACATTATGAACGTCCACGTCCGCGTTTTCCTTCATGGCGAGGGCGAAGATGTAGTCACCACAGCACTCCTTGCTAGCGCGGACGTCCCACTGGTTTCCAACCTTTTCCTTGCCAGCAATCATGTCGCGATGGGCAGCCTGAGAGATGATGTAGCCGGAGCCACCATGGCCAAAGATAAAGTTACGAATCATAGTCACACTGCCGAGATAGTGCTTGTTCTTGGGGTTGAGCTTCTTGAGCCACTGAACAAGCGTGGGCCACAGGACGTAGGTGTCGGCGTCGATGTAGACGTACCAGTCGTAGTTGGGACGCATGTGATATGTCTTCTCGGCAATGTGGACGTTCTTGTACTTGTCGAGGTTCCATCCCTCATCCTTGGACACGGCAAGCTTGTTGCAGCTCTGCTGGTCGGCTTGGCAGGCCTTCTGGCGGCGATAGAGGTCAAAGTCCTTGTTGCCGTCCATGGCCTCTGGCAGGACGCTGTCGAGACTATCCCGGATATGGTAGTTGGCAATGGTCTGGTCGAGGTCGGAGAAGATGAAGAACTCGGGCAAGCACTTGAGCATTGTCATGAGCTGGGTCGGGACCTTGTCGAAGGACTCGGTGGCGCCCGTCTTCATGATGACGAGAATGTTGCTCGTGTCGGGGAAGGTGTCGCAGATGGGATCGTGAGGACGGTAAGGGATGTCTTGGTTCGTCACGTTATGCTGCGCTTGGCGGTCATCTTCGGCGCTGGGCTTGTCGGGCTTGCCTCCGGGAGGCGGCGGGCCGGGTGGGGGAGGACGCCCTCCGGGACCGGCGCTTGGTGAACTTCCTGGCGGACCTGGCGGAGGAGGCGGGCCATGGCCTTGTTGGAATGGATGGTAGTTGGGACCCTCGATGGCCCAGTCGGCGCCGAGTCTCCGCGAGGAAATGAGGAAGACGACGGCGGTGACGGTGACGAGCGCAAGGACGGTAAGGGCACGGCGGGATAACATTTTGGAAGCGAGTATGGGATTTACAAAACCGTCATGCCGTCTTTGGGTCAAGCCCATGATCTGTCTGTGTTGCCCAGGGTCTAGGACGGTGTACCGACGGGAACGACGGGCACAACGGAGGTCGGTGGTGCAAGTCGATCGGTCGGTCGCGGGAAGCGCTGCGTGAGACAGGAGGTATCGCGGCGGGTACTATGTATGGCGCCGAACAGAGAGCGTGAGGTATCGGGTCGTACTCGTGGCGCGCGCGATCGCAATCGGAGAGAGACGTTGGAGAGGAGGAAGAGAGAGCTCGAGGGACGTCGAGGGCAAAAAGAACAGCAAAGCCAAAAGAGAGGACGGATGGATGACGGAAACAAGAAGAAGACAGGGTGCCCCGGACAAGGAGTGCGGCCGAGCTCGAGATGCGTGGAGGAGGAAACGGGCCGTCGCAAGTGGATTGATTAGAGCTGGACCTTGCTTGCGAGGGAGAGAGTGAGCAAGGAAGAGGGTACCCAGCCAAAGTGACGAAGAGGCGGAAGCGAAGGAAGAGAAAAAGAGGATGACACGCAGGAACTGAGGCGGTTTGGATGGCAGGTAGGCAGGCACGGCAGGCAGCCTCTTGGAGATGAAAAAAGAGCCACCAAAGCCAAGGCCTGCGCTAGAATAAAAAGGACCGGGGCGGCGGGACCTGGAGTTTTGGATGGCGTGGGGAGCTATCACTGCATGTGTAGAGTGTAGAGGGAGAACTTGAGAAGGGGGAGTGGACGGGCCAAACGGCAGGATACTTTAGTTTAGTGTTTAGCTTCAGCTGCCTACCCAGGTATATCACCGTACTGGATGCTTCGGTCCCGCTGTCCGTTCGGGTTTGCCTTCGAAACGGACCTAAATAGGTATCCAGCTTCACATTGACGCGTTGAGCCAGGCGCGCGCATTGATGGGAACAGGCAGGGACCGGGGGCCAAGAATTGACGATGTCGATGCTCTGTGGTTGATACACGGACGTTACGCCTCAAGGACTCTCTGTATAGAGAGAGAGAGAGAGCGTGAGAGTGAGACCCCCACCACGAATGCTCACAGTGTTGGAGGTAAAGGAGCTAGGTTGGGAAACTTTGAATTCAATGTTAACTTTTAAGTGGGGACCCTCTCAAGTACCTGCACTTCCTATGCGGTTTTCTCTCGCTTGGCATCAAGGAGGGAAAGAGCCATGCTCGGGATGGGCCAATAGGCAAGCCACAGAGAAGCTTGGCGGCCTAAAACTGCCAACACGAGCAGGGCGGGAAAGGCACTCACAGTGGACTGTGGGCATGTGGACACCCCGATGGAAAAAGAAGGACCACTGTGACCTTCGCCTGGTAGGTACGTACCGACAGGGGCGACGGTGCTTGTGCTGGATTGGCGCCGTTTGGTTGGCTCGCGACGGTAAGGCGAGCTCGGTTAATTACGGACGGACGGCGAGACGGCAGGCGCGATGCGATGGAAGTGTACAAGTACGGTGCAATCTGCCAATACGACACGGCACAGGCCGCAAAGAAAGGGAAACTAGGTAGGCTGGCAATTCGCCTCAACTTGACAGACCGGAGAATGGGACTGATGCAGAAGGAGAAGCGCGCCGCTGCACCGTCTGTCAGATGAACCCCTCCCTCCCTCTACTGCGTGAAATCTAAACGACGAGCATGTGCATTCGCGACAGGTGTAGCGTTGCTTTCACCAGCGGCTATCTGTACACAACGCCGTGTAGCCCCAACCCAAGCCCGCCCCGTTTGACTCCCCCCCCCCCCCCCCCCCCCTTGCGTTTCCATGCCGTATCCTCGCACCAACTTCCTTTTGATCTGTAGCCTCCCGAAAGCCAAGCCGACCGACCAACGGCGCCAAACGACATCACGCTGCACTGCACTGCAAATGGAGAACGACAAAAGGAGAGAAACCCCCATGCCTAATCGTACCCACGGAAGGATGTCTGCTACAAAGCAAAGCGCCCAGAAAAACAGAGTCTCGACAAGTCCCCGAGTCAAGTCAAGCTTTTTTTTTTTTTTATTTTTTTTTTTTTTTCTTAGCTTTCTCTTTCTCGTCTCGCTTCTTGTTGCTGCTCTGCCGTTTTCCCAGTCTCCCATCTACGTACTATGAACGATCTTGCTTAGGTACTAGTGTAGGCAGTCAACCATGTTTCCTCATTACCTCTTGAGTACTAGGTGGTTTGAAGGTGCAGCAGTGAGTCCCTGTCGCTCCACCATGACGCCACTCTGTGAGTTCGCACCTGCTGAAAAGGAAACTGCCTTCAGTGCCCCTGAAAATGCGCCCGTCCTCATCCTGACTGCACCCGCGAAATTGCCACAGATTTATCGCGCCTGTCTCAATCAACTTTAAACCCCAGTCTTCATTCACGCCCAAAACCTTGGGAAGAAGTAATCACGGATGCGCAGTACATAATGCAGACTCTTGACAAGTTGTTCATAGCAATTGGTTGTTTCGGAGTCTGCCGCCTCATGAGCTGGCAGCCGACATTCAGCTGCTCTGCGCCAGCCTGCCTTGCCACGCGAATCCGGGCGGAAGGCGCCCCCCCTATTTTTGGATCTCGGCTGCGGGATTCCGCCATCATCTGCCATCTCTGGCTGTCCACGTCCAGAGCACCTCTTCTTCTTTCAATCCGCAAGCCAAGAGCATGTCAACCACAGACTAGTCTTATCGGACACATTTTCATGTCCACTAGCTACCCTGTAGACTTGTGCCAAGTCACCATACTGTAACTGATGAGACAGTGAGCGCAGTCGTCCGTTTCGCTCCTTTTAAATGTGTCCACCAGACTTGTCTTTGATGCAGATGGCCCCGTTTCCCCATCGCCTGAGTCGGGTTCCGCGGCCGCTTCATCACCCAGCATCCTGGTCGACCCCCGTCCCGTCGCAGCCACCCGGCCTGGCTACGACCCCAATCTCGACGCCGATTCATCCGTTTCAATCCCGAAATTCCCTCGCGGATATCTCACTTTATTTGACTTCAAGCCGCCCCATTGCCATCATACTCGGGTCCTACCTCATCTCCCGAGCCCGCCACTCGTTGCCATTCAGAATGCTCATCCGCTCTCGTACTCAATGCTCCTTTGCGTACTGCTGCCACTATCCTCACTACATTTCAGAATCCGGCCGATCCACCATGGGCCGCAACACTCTGTCATCAGCTACTAAAGCTGCATGTCTGTGGCTGTTTGAGGGGAACAAGCTACAAATTGCCGCTCTCGTCGCATTAGAAAAAGAATTCTAGCTTGACTTGATGCGTCTGCATGAAACTTCCCGTTTTGAGCTGCCAGGTTCATCTCATCTTCCCAGCGGCTCGGGCTGCAGAACCCCGCATCGATGCCATCCCACGTCTATTGATACGTCTCTCAGCTTCTTCTTACGTTGTTCCTTTTCCCGCCATGGTACAATGATTTGAGCCACCAGGCAGCTTGTGTGTTAAAATACAGCACCTTGGTCAATCTTATTACGCTTGAAGCCGGCAATCGCTTTTGGTTTTGGCCACAGCACCGCCTGGCCTCCATGTTATCACGTTGCTCTCGTTGTCATCGCTTGGACTCGGCCTCTTGGGATGTTAGGCGGTTGTGATGTTGATAGAGTTTCGTCCGGGGCATTGTGGACAATTTCTACAGAAAGTGTCTTCTACCTACGCGCCAGACGCTCCTTGTTGATCCCCGATGAGATGACGTGATAGAAGCTGTACATCCGTTGAAACACACAAACCACGGGAACCTTGATACAGGTGCAAGCGCAAAACTAGAAGCCGCTGTTAACACCGCTTGAAATGGGGTCTCCCCAGGTTCAAGTCATTGTTTTCACTAGAGATGATTGTTTACATGATCCTACTCTGGTCCGACACCCGGTGCATGACATTTTGGTTCCTTGCCATTACGGATACATGTATGGAAATTATTCACCAGGTTGCGGTTATTCTTCTCCTCGGAGTTCCTTGCTAAGAGGCGCCTGTCGCGTCCAAATGTTCATGCCAACCTTCTGCCCACTGGTCACAGGCAGCCCGGCGTGCAGATTTCGCTGGTCTCCAGTGCCATCCCACAAAAGATTCTCCCAGTACACAAAATTGCCTTCCACCGGACGGAACGTCACCCCATTCTCCCAAGGCTCGTCGCAGTCGATGAATTCGCACCACCGTTCGTCGTGAGGGGCATCTAACATGGGGAAGTTGGTTCCCCCGCCCGTCACATTGACAACAGAGACATATCCAAAGAAAGACGATATCCGATTCCCGCCCTGAGATGCCGTGGTATGCTTGGGATCTGTGAACCAGTCGGTGTGAAAGTGATACCGCTGGCCCTGCCCATACTTGACTAGTTGCAGGGGTTCAATGTGACTCTTGGGCATGCTGTAGCCTTGGAACGCGATGGCACGGTCCTCGATACAGCGAACGACATCATCTCGCCATAGAGCTGTGCTCTGCGAGGTGCGGACTTGATGGGTTGTCTTTCCACCGGCTGCGTCGATGACGCCGGAGTGGGTGAAGGTCTCGCTTCTATGAATTGTCAGCGGGGTGGCAGGCAAGCATGGGAATAGATATCTCGGTTCACCCACCCAAGCTCCAGGAGATGTTTTCGTTCGGCTGGTGTAACGAAATCTGGGATGTAAATGACCAGTGGCGATTTCGAGACGATGTGCATCTTGTATGGTGGATGAGTGCATTGGTAGTTGGTCATTGGCTTCTGATCGTGTCCGACAACTGGGGTTGCCAGTGCTGCCACGAGGGCCAACGTTTTTGCTGCTGCTAGGAACCCCATCTCGCTCACTTGGACGTATCAGGATATGGAAAGTGGTGTTCGGGGGTGGGAGTCTCACGATATCCCTTTTATCAATCAGTCAAGCCAACAGCTAAAGTCGGATGACGGATCCGATGGAGGAGCTGATGAAACTCAATGTGTTTTGGGGCTGGCGTTCACAGGCTGGTGGCTTAACTCTCTCAGCAAGTCGGAGGCTAGTTCAGGGGCTTCCTTGTCTGATCTTCGTGGCTCAAGGGGCGAAAACGGCGCGATTATGGGGCGTCGGCCCCCAAAGCACTGGGGTAATCCCCCGGAACGCGTTGGAACCTAAAGCTCCCCCGAGCTCTTTTTCAACGTCGTCTGGTTTCTCATTCTCTTCTCAGTCATTGACTAGGTGACACGGGATCCAAATCTTTTATAATGTTTTTGAACACAGTCGGTTTGGTGCTAGGCGCTGCACATCTCGTGCAATGTTGGAAATTCGCGACCGCGGACGAGTTTCGCAGTGCCTTAACAAGGAACCAAGACACGTTGGTTGCTTGTGAGTACATTATCCCTGATCTGGCCCCAAACATGAGTTCTGACCTGCCCCAGTCGTTGCGGTGAGCTCTTCTCTTGGATTTGACAACTGCTGCAGAAAACCATTTTCTGATCTACATTAGCCCTCAAGGTATGGTCTGCCATTGTCAGGAAGACGACGCCGAACACGCTTGTACTGATTCGTATTGCAGCGCTGCAAGCGACAGCCTCGAACCCCAATGGGCAGAGGTTCATCAAGAACACCCCAACGCCATCGCAGTCGACTGTCTCCACGACCGTTCTCTCTGCGACGAGACTGATCTAGCGTCTTTCCCGGCCATCAGACTGTATCTTAAAGACGGCAGCATGCAAAGATACCGCGGGCCCCGCAGGACTAAAGAGTATTTGTCCCATTTTGAAATCTGAGGGATTCATGGCTAAAGGTTACCGACAGTATCACGGCTTTTGTGAAGAGATTGTCGCGTCCAGTAATCACATATGTCACGCAAAATGCTGCAAGTGACTTCTCAAAGAGCGACAATGTTGTTCTCGTCGCCAGACTGGCGAATAACGACGACAGTCTGCGAGTAAGATTTGACAATTTAGCAAAGCATCACCATGACCGATATTCATTTGGTGTGGTGCAAGGCTCAGATACATCGTCTAGCATGAGCTGCCATAACAATCTTGACAGCCTCCAGTTCAATGCAAACGACCTTTCGGCAGTTGATGCGTTACAGTCGCTCATCCGTCAGTGCTCCACGCCTCTCGTGGCACAGCTCACGCGGAGGAACGAGATGGAACACTTGAGTGTAAGTTTTCACAGTCGAGACATGTATCTGAGTGGGCTCTTATTGCTACCAGGCTGGCAAATCCCTTGTGTACTTCTTTGCCTCTGACCACGAGCGACGGGAAGAGTATTCCAGCGACATCAGACAGCTCGCAAGAAACTTTCAGGAGTACCTCAACTTTGTTACTGTGGACTCTAGCGAGTATTCCGACATGCTAGTAGGGCTAGGACTTCCAAAAGACATATCTGAAGCATTGGCGCTTCAGAACCCCCAAACTGGACAGATTTTCCCGTACATTGGCAAACTTGACACCAAAAGCGTGGAAAGTTTCATTGTCGATATTTCCGAGGGCAACGTCCAGCCTTGGGATGGTCAGTCGCCAGTTGCAGAGCAGGATGGGGTCCAGAGTGTGCATGATGAATTGTAGGCATTAGCTGCCAGCTCTTAATATCTCCAGCCAAAATTTAAGCTGGAATTATCAACGAACTAGACAGAATTCGAGATGTCGAATAACAGCATACTAGTTTGCCATACGTTGCGATGCGAACCTCGGCAGAACCAGATCATGTCGCCCACTCAAGTTCGTAGGAGGTGGGGGCGTCAGCATGGCAGGTCGTCGCGACCAATTACTGCACAGTTCCCGTCTGACTCATCCAAACATTTGGTGCTTCGGAGCAAAAGGCCAAAAGTTATCTTTGCCCTCCGTCACCATGAAAGATTTGGACCAAACCGCCTGTCAAAATGGACCAACACCGGTATGACATGATCCTTTCAATGTCGATTCTCTGCAGTCACTGCCAAGCGATCCCTCTCAACGACGACCAACTCGGCAGTCATACAACAGTAGCAGCAGATGGGTCACAGTATCTTGACTTTGACAGCGAGTGTGAATCTTTCGAGATTCCGATTGACTGGCATTTCGAAATCACTTGGCCATCACTCGAACAACTCCATGCTCGTCTGCAAAGTTTCTATTGCCCAATTTGTCGTTGGATTAAAGACGCACTCACTGAGATTCGTGCGGACAGAATGTTTGAGTTGCATGAAGTCAGAGGATTTGTCAAGACATCGTTATCTTACGCATGGGGCCTGTCTCCTGGAGTTGCAAGACGCGGGCTTCGGGCGTTAGTAATGAATGCCCACTTTCACTCCCACAGCAAAAGTAAGAAATGGTGTAGTTCTTATGGTTAGACATTGACCAGCTATACAGATTTGATAAAAAGTCTTTCCGCTGATTTTCGAATCACGTCCAGCAGAGTAATTCCCACCCACACATCATCGGGTAACTATTGAACATGACACTGGATTGAAAAAGCAGGAAGACTAATGTCCTAGCCTTGTAGATAGTCTAGGCGCACAACCAGTTGCTTCATGGCTCAGTCTTGGCGACCCAATCTCTTACCTGGATCCTGAATACGTTCAGTGGATGGAAGAGAAGCTTTCCTTGTGCGAAAACCATACACAAGTTTGTCATCCCATGGCACGAGAGCATTTCATTCCCGACAGACTCATAGATGTGTCCAATGATGCTCTCAAAATTGTTCCAAAAAGGGAAATATGGCAGGGACCCGAAACCTTTGACCGAAGATATGCGGCCCTGAGCTACTGTTGGGGAAAGAAAGAAGATGCCTTAGCTCAGGCAAAACTGACCGCGGCGAACATGGCCCAAAGGCTTCAGAATTTTGATTTCTCAGAGCTCACCATTTCAATCCAGGAATCCATAATGGTCACTAGAGCTCTTGGGTTGAGATATCTCCGGGTCGACGCACTCTGTATCATCCAGGGTGCTGGAAGCGACTGGGCCATCCAGTGCGCCATAATGGACAAGATTTATCGCAATGCATACGTTACTGTCTGCGCGTTAGGGTCGGCCAGCTGTCGGCAAGGATTTCTGCAGAAGCGAGCAAAGATGATTCTACCTTTTCAATCCCGACTTCATCCCAGCATCACAGGCTCGTTTGCAGTTGACCAGCCAGTCATCCGCGAGACAGGACACTGTCTGGACCCTTGGTCAATGGACTATGATGTCGCAGAGAGTAACTGGGATGACAGAGGATGGACCTTCCAGGAAAACGTGCTTTCAACACGAATGTTGCTATTCGGGAAGCGCAGTGTCCATTTCTCTTGCTCCGAATTTCACGTTTCCAAGCAATGCCGTCACTGGGCTGGGAGCGAATCATTTCAATTTCCATCAGCGAAGCATATGGAGTATGACCGCGTTGAACTTTATGATAGGTGGTCTTCCCGCCTTGTCACCTCTTACACGGACCGGACCAAAACCCTGACAGTCGGAACGGACGTTTTACCGGCATTTGCGGGCACAGCTCGCCTATTCCAGGATTTAGTTTGTGACGAATATGTAGCAGGACTCTGGAAAGGGGATCTCCACCGGGCATTGGTATGGATGCGCGTTGAGGCAGCAGATGACCGAGTCTGGCTGGATGGGCTATTGAGCCCTAGGACTTACATGGGACCCTCATGGAGCTGGGCCAGACTTGCCCACATGTGCGACGGAGTTGCCTTCCCCATGTATCAAGTCGGAGAGTACGCTGTGTTTTCACACACCCGCTGTCAGCCAGAGTATGATCTGCATCATTTCGAGGCTACGCCGTCCGGGCCCAATCAATTTGGTGCAGTATCCAACGGCGTATTGGAGATTACCGCCAAATCGCTTTCTCTTAAATCCAGCATGTCGACGACACAGGAACAGGCGGCGTGGTGCGACGAAAGCATTTTCCGGCTTCAATGCGATGGAACAACCACCGTCGATATACAGTTGGACTTTGAATGTCTCCGAAATGATATCGTGATGGTTACTTTGGGGGTGGAGGGTTCAAGACTTCGATTGATCCTCATTGGGAGTACGATCGAAGAGCCTAAGGCAAATGAGTTCTGTGAAGACGATGCTGAGAGCGACGAATGGATAGAATGCCGCATTGATCACAATGAGCAGAGTGGAGTGCGTCATCCCATTGAAGGAAAACAGCCGTTAAGACCTATAGCAAAGAAGGATCGAACGGCATATGGGTTGGTGATCTACCCGACGCTCGTGAGTGGAGAGTTCTACCGGGTTGGGATATTCTTCTCTACACCGCAGTCAGGGGCAGGACCTGATATTTTTGATCTGTCTCATACGGAGAGAATATCTATTGTCTAGGGAAGTCTGAAGTGTATATCCTTCCTTCTTACTCATTCAGACCCGCACAGAAGCTACGGATCATACGGTCCTGTAGCTCGGCGACCTGTGAGTAGTTCGGCTTCTCCAGACTCTTTGACGAGATAGATGTCTTCATGTCTTACACCAAACCTATTCTCAAGGTAGATGCCTGGCTCATTGGTGAAGGTCATGCCCGGCTGAAGCAAAACTTGGTTGTTCCACTTATTCAAGTAAGGGGACTCGTGGGCTAAGAAACGTTAGCAATCATACGTGGGTCTCGGCGGCGGGTACGAAAACTCACCTTTGATACCAATGCCATGTCCCAGACGGTGAGTAAAACCGTAACCGTAGCCTGCATCCTCAATAACAGTGCGCGCGGCAATGTCAACACTGGCAGCCGTGTTGTTCGGCTTGAAAGCAGCAGCAGCCGCAGTCTGTGCTTCCAACACAATGTCCCAGACCTTGAACTTCTCCGCTCGGAGCCCGGAGGTCAATTCAGAGGTATGCATTGTTGATGACTTCCCGAGAAGTCCCAGGAGCATACCAATCATGCTGCGTCTTTCTATCTTGGGCGGGTCAATGAAGAAACTGCGACAGATGTCCGAGCTGTAACCCAAATAGTGAGCGCCAACATCAATGACGACCATGCTCTCGGTCGTCAACTTCTTCCAGCCAGTGACGAAGCCGCCATGGGGTAAGGCTCCGTGCTCTTCAAACAAAACAATGTTGAAGAAGAGTTGGAAGTCGATGGACAAAAGAGCACCGTTCAGGATTTCAGTTACCTCATCCTCGGTGAGACCAGGAACTAGGCAAGGCCGCATTGCCCTAACCGCAACCACGGTCCCGGTGTTGACGGCGCGGAGCAGCTCTACTTCTGCAGGAGTCTTCTGTTGTCGCACAAGCTCCACTTCCGGGTTCAGACCGACGGTCTCAAATCCGACGGAGTCCAGACCACGGACGATGTAATCACGCATCTCCTCATCAACCATGACTTTGGCCTTGTGGCCATCGAAGAGACGCGACTTAAGTAGTGTATCGTATGGATTCCAGTGCTCTTCCCAGATCACAATGTCAAGATCCTCGTCTCTAGAAGGAATTCCCAACATGCGAACTCGGCCCTCTTCGAAATGGGGGGACAGAAAAGCTGTTTTGGCAGTGACTTCACCAGATGATGAGGTCTGAGGCAAGACCAACATCAGGAACGGTCGCTCCTCAGGCTCCCATGGCTCCCAATCGACTTGGGAAATATTGCCATAGTATCTTGTCCAACGTCAGAACCGACAGAAAGGCTATTTTCACAGGGCGGACTGCTTACTGAAAAGTGTAGCCGGGCTCAAGTACGAAGGCGTCTACACCTGTAGCGGCTAAGGCCTTGGCAAGACGATCCCGTCGCTCAATGAACTCGTCGCTGGCAATGGGCACAGCAGAGTCAATAAACGACAAGTCAGACCTCAAGTTGTCGATGGCGCACTGCTGAACCTTTTGGAAGACTGTGTGTTGGCTGATGTGGGATAAAGAACATTTGTAGAAAGTGATAGCCAAGAGAAAGAGCGCAGTCGCAACAAGGGGAACCATTCGGGTGCCGCTCGCCTTCGAATGCGGCGTCGGAGCCGGAAAGGCTGGAGCGCCTCTGGGATGCTTCTCTGAATTTGGCATCGGTCGTTTTGTATCTTCAACATACAATTGTAAGATTTGTCAAGTCAAACTGACGAATGGAATTGTGTCTTTTTGATTTTTTTGCGAGTGAGAAAATGACAGGCAAATGCAGAGACGACAGAGGATGAACTGCCGAGAGGTCGGATGTCGGGGGCTGTCCGACTTCGCGCACCAACCCCTCTCCGGGGTGCAGCAGATGCGGATCATTTCCTGGCTTTGGAATGTTCCCCACACGAGTCATGCCAGCCACGCAGCAGGTACCAACACTTGCAGCGACCAACTTGTATCATTCGCAAGGGTGTTGATAACGCATGCGTGTTTCCCTCGGGTTACATCGCCGAACCGGACCAGCAGATAGGAATGCAATCGCTGCCTATTGTTTGCCGAAGACCTAAGGGACCCGGTCCGGAGGGTTGGGTGAGATATCGAGCCGCGGTGACGAGTAAAATGGATGGGTGGTCCGCTGGAGTTAGGGGAGGATTGTCGTTACCCTCTTCTCTCCCGGTTTTGCCCATCAATCTTATGTTTTGCCCGTGGAACTGCAGCGAACCGGCACTATGAGCCCCGAACCAACACACGACATCGACGCGCCCACAAAGATGCCGACGACTTTTGCGGGCAGCGACAAGATTGCAGCCGATCATGCAAAAGCGGCCGCAAATGTGGAGAAAGGAGAAATAGACATCATGACTGAGGAGCCTGAGAAGACCTATTACAGCACCGTTTCTGTCTGGCTTATGGTCTTATTTTCTGGCTTGGCGATTGGTTCTGACGGATAGTATGACTCTTTTCAGAACTCTCGCCATATCTAGCCTTGATCCCTCTTGACGTGCGAAACTAACAGTTGTCTCTACAGCAATGCCGCCGTCATTGGCAATGTGGAGCTGCTGCTCGCTATTCTGTATCCCGACGAATTAACTGACACAATCTACCAGCGTCTGTCAAATGCGTTCCTCATCGGAATGATTGTTGGCATGCTGCTTTTTGGCGTGGTAGTTGACCAACTTGGACGAAAGACCGGCGCCGTTGCAACCACAGTTCTGTTGGTGCTGGGCATCACGCTCTCCACGGCGGCCAGTGGAACAGACCCGACTGGAATGTTCTGGATGTTGATTGTGGCTCGCGGTATAGCCGGCGTTGGTGCTGGTGGAGAGTATCCTGTGTCAGGCGCTGGTGCAGCCGAAGCCACAGACGAAGACGCCAAGTATCGCAAGAGGAGAGGCTTCATGTTCGCCATGTTGGCGGATCTGTCAAGCAGTCTGGGATATATTTGGGGCGCTTTGGTGCCCTTGCTTCTCTTGCTGTGTGTTGGTCAGCAAGTTTCCAAGTATGACATCGTTTGGCGAACGTCTTTTGCTCTTGGAATGGCGCCCCCGCTTCTTATTTTCTGGTTTAGAATGCGCATGGCCGTTTCAACAGCATACCGCAAGTCAGCAATGCGTAAGCAGCGCACACCTTACTGGCTGGCTTTGAAAAGATATTGGAGGCCTCTCATCGGCTCCGCTTCGACTTGGTTCTTGTACAACTGGATCAGCATTCCTTTTGGTATTTTCAGCTCTACCATCATGTCTCGAGCCAACGCCGGTGACAGCCTCGTTAAAACACTTGGATGGGGTGTCGTAATCAATTGCTTTTACGTACCCGGTCCCTTTATCGGAGGATATCTCTCCGACAAGATTGGTCGACGTCAGACTATGGCCTTGGGGTTCACACTGCAGGCAATCCTTGGATTTGTTCTCGGTGGAGCGATGAACCCTATCCAAAACATCTTCCCATTGTTCGTCGTGTTGTACGGTATTTTCTTGACGCTGGGCGAAGTTGGACCCGGAAGGTAAGTGAGACAAGGGCGAGTTGCCTAGATTCGGCGGAAAAGCTCGACTAACAAGCTGTCCAGTACGGTTGTCTTGACTGCTTCTGAGTGTTTTCCAACGTCCATAAGAGGACAGATGATGGGTCTAATCTCGGCTTTCTCAAAAGCTGGAGCGGCTATTGGGACACAGGTAACTTCGTCTCTTCTCGCTAGATTGTGGTCTTTGCTTCTCAAACTGACTCATCTAAGGTGTTTACGGCCATTCTCAACTCCTACACGTCGGATCCCTCCAAAGGAAACCAGGTAGCTTTCCTAATTGGCTCAGGGTTTGCTGTTCTAGGTGCCATAATTGCGCTGTTTGTTATTCCGGACGTGTCTCGCCGGCTGAACGATGACGATGAGGCTTGGAAAAAATATCTGCAGGAGAACAATTGGGAGGCGCAGTGGGGTGACGAGGTTACTCGAGATCCATCGGGAGTAATTATGAACAAGGCCGCCTCCTGAGAATGAGGTTCTCAGTTCCATGGAAACTGGGATTGAATTAGTGGTTACTCAAAGGTCCGTCTGGCCGAGCTTGATAAGTTACTGAGCCCGGGAGGTAATTTTCTACTGCTGCTGCTCAAACAGGTTTTGTCAATCGTAGCACTCGACATTTACTGTGTGACCCGTGTCCGAGATATTGAGAAATGCGTCCTGATCCTGTCCTTAGAAGTTGAGATGGTGCACCGGGGCACTTGGACAACGTGAATAGGCTGTGTGATTGCATCTTGTGAAGCGGGATGGCAAGGTACCATTCGGTCAAGATCCCCTTGCGATGATCCTTGTTGACCTACCTATTGAGGGTTAGCGAGCTAGAAATACGAGAGCCAAGAAAACAGATTCGGGTAACCAGCAGTTTCTATTATTGTTGCGTGATCAAAGCTAGAGCATAAAACGTGGAATCTCCCGTCGGAAAAGTGAGTTCCTCTCAATTTCGGATCCCCAGCTGCGTCAAAATGAAGTTCAATCTCTCCATTCTTTTGAACGGCATTCCATTTGCCTTTTCCCAAATCTTGGCAGGTCGAGACCTTGCGATTCCAAATAAATACATCATCAGTCTGAAGGCGAATATACCCGAGACTGCTGTTGAAAACCATCTCAGATGGGTGCACGAAGTCCACAAGAAGCGGAATCTAGCCCGTCGCGACCTCGTCGGAGTTGAAAAGACCTTTGACATCGGCTCTTTCCACGCTTATACGGGTTCTTTCGACGAAGAAACCTTGACGGAGATCCAAGCAAATGAAGTCGTACGTCTAGTCACAAAAGAGAACAGTGGGATAATGTTTGACTTTTGTGACAGGTCGAGCGTGTGGAGCCAGATGCTTCCATCTATCCGTTTAATGTTGTGTCACAGCAGCAGGCGACATGGGGTTTGGGCACTATTTCCCACGTGGCCCCCATTGATGCCAATGCCAGCCTTAGAGATGGATTCGAATATCGCCACGACGAAAACGGAGGAGAGGGTACATTCGCATATGTGATTGATACTGGTGTCTGGATCGACAACCCCGACTTCGAAGGGCGGGCCGAACTAGGATACACAGTATTCGCGGACATCCCTTTCGAAGATAGCACTGGCCATGGCACGCATGTTGCTGGCACTATTGCGTCCAAAACATGGGGAGTTGCAAAGAAAGCGCGTGTTATTGCTATCAAAGTAATAGCACCTGGCCGAGTGAGTAACTAAATGGACTAAATGGAACGACCGAGACGCAGAGGCTAACATGCATCTGCAGGGTGTCATGTCGGACTTTATGGATGGATTCTCTTGGGCTGTGAACAACATCACGTCGATCCCTGGTCGTGCTGCAGTGTCAGTGATCAATATGAGCCTGGGTGAGTCATATGTGACTGCAAACTTGGTTTGGATAAGCTGACCCCAAAAAGGCGGCCCTATCAACTACGCATTTGATAGCCTGGTGCACGCAGCATCTGAGCACGGGATTCTGTCAGTCGTCTCCGCCGGCAACGCTGGTGTTGATGTGAACCGCGTATCTCCAGCTGGAGTAGTCAGTGCGATCACGGTCGCAGCTAGCGCTGCAAACAACACTGTTCTAAGCTACAGCAACTTTGGATCTAAAGTGGACTTGTATGCTCCAGGAGTTGATGTGTACTCGCTTTCATTGGAAGTAGGAAAGGACGTAGCATTGACTGGCACATCTATGGCCTCGCCCCACGTTTCTGGCCTGGTGCTGTACCTGAAGAGCCTGGAAGCCGGCCTAGACTCTGTTGAGGCAGTAACTGCCAGAATCTTGGAGCTGGCCAAGCCGGACGTCATTGATGGAGTACCGGAGTACACACCCAATCTGCTCGCATACAACGGAGTCGAAGCAAGATTGTAGCAAAGAGGGCGAGATTAATATCTGAGACATTAGTAAACCATCTTAGGCAAAGAAAACAGGTACATCGTACGACCCAGCCCACGCTGCCATGCCGGCATCACGAGGAAAGACAATTCAACGCTTCCGGACTGTGCTGTTCCTTTAACACCGAAGGAAATCCACCTCTAACCCCGAAATTTCTGGTCTAGATCCAGACAAGATTGGATTCGAGGACTTTCGGGTGTCTTGCCGTCTCATTTCCCCGCCTTGATAAGCCGTCACACGGGTGCATCTCCGGTCTAAAAGGGGTGTGGGGTGTGGGGTTCTACTGATTAGGTTCACTCCCACACTCCCAGGGAGGTCAAGTACAGCTCTTTCGCTTCCATATAAATTGGTGAACCCCCGAAGAAGATGGGATTCTTGGCCGTCGACGTAGATACTCAACAAATACGTCAGCCAGATCCATACGCAACCTACAATGACATTCAACCACGAGTTCAAAGCCAGTTTCAGTCTGGCATCAGTGGCAGCACTTGTCCTATCCATTGCTGTCTATGCATGGATAACATCAACGGTAGGGTTATGCTCATATCTCATCCTGTTTCCATAACTGACATTGATCACTAAGATTAGGAAATGGCGTCTTTCCAACGACCTCAAGTCTGGTATCAGACAAGTGGAGAACCACGCCCATAACGTAACGGCCAAGGCCCCCTTGGAACGGCTTGAAAACTTCGACTGGAAGTCCGCATCACCAAGGAAATTCAGACCTTTCAAGCCGATTTATCACATTACCATGGGTTCGTGCAATTCATAAGAATGCCGGTCAGACTGGTTTTGACAACTCTGGGTAAAGCCCTGCAGTCCGATACGCCGTCCGATCTTATCACAATCGACAAAGACTATCTGGAACGAATCAACCTTCGCAAAACCCTCATCAAGAAACACGGCCAGACAGTTCATGGATACATTCCATCCGGCCAGGATGCTGTGCAAGAGCTGTACAGCTACCTGATGTCAGAATACCTGCCAACTCGATATCCCACATTATTCGAACTAGCGGAAAACGGCAGCATCGTCAGGAATCAGGTAACACGAGATGAATACTCAGTCGAAACCCCAATCGATACACTCGCTGCCTTACGTGCAGTAGGCACGTCGGTCGAAGAGGACATTTTCATCCTCAAACCAACACCTGATGGACATCAGTGTGTGGCCTTCATGTGCTGCTTCCCATCAGGGTGGAACCCTGCCTCGAAGCTTGGGAAACATATGAATGCCATCCACACCACTGTTCCAGCGTATGAAAAAATAGGACCTAGCATGGAACGTTTCTTCACCAAGCTGAAATTTGGAGAGAGCGTCAAACGTGTTAATGTAAAGTCTATCTTGCGACGAAAAGAAGCTCAGAACGTATTAGCTAACGCAGTAGAAACCCAAGTGGACAATTCAGACTCACACAAGTCTGTATAATACGAAGGGGAATCACATTCACGGCGAATACAAGGTGGATCCCGAAGAACATATTGATGCAGAAAAGGTAGATACAGAAAGACTTGTGAGGCTGAAGATGAGATGAGCCAGCTAACAATTGCAAAGGCATTTGTGCGATGCGAATTGCAGACTTTGAGCCGACTCTCGAAGTCACACAGCATTCTCTTTTCTTTCAAGACATACTTGTACCCAGTGAAAGAGATCAAGGCGGAGGGCATGGGTTCTGCACTTGCTGATGCAATTGAAGGTCTGAAAAAAGGAAACTGCCCGGGAATGTGGAAGTATAAAAGCGCCGTCAGATGGGGAAAGCCGGTTTGCGAGTACCTGCGCGGTGCTTGAATTCATGATGGCATTGAAACGCGCTAGCTTGAAACTATCATTATGCACTCAAATTGTAAATGACAAGTTTCTATCGTAATTTCATGCTTGATGTTGGTGACCGGAAGTTTTGTGCGACGTACTAGTAAACCATACATTATGTGGGAGGCCTGAGACTCTGGGGGAACAGATGCTCGTGCTCGTGTGAATTAGATGACTTCGTTTAAGGGGACTGACACATCCTTCGTTCGGGCTTCAACAGGAATTGAATCACAGAAGAAGCGAACACGGAGAGACGCGGGGAAATAGCTGGTAGAACTGCAAGAGCAAGGCGGCGTGTCTGTAGCAAGTGTCCATCGAAGGTGGTACAATGTACGGATACCCCAGTCAATTCCAGACCTAGATTCCGGGGATACGCTATTTACGCGGGTTGCGGTGATACGCTAGACACGCTTTGGGCCCCCCACCCAACAGATGGCTGCCAGTGGGATGGATGACGGACTGCTGAAGGGGAAAGTCAAAAGAGACCCAGCTACTTGCACGGTAATGGACGTTAGCCAATGATTGAGTGGCAAAGACCATTTACCACGTGCTAACAGGCAAGTACAATTGATATCCAGCACCTGCGGCGCTCGCGATTGTTGTGGTTGTGGGGGCATGAGGATTCTTACTGTCCCACTCTCCAAAACCTTTTCCCAGGATTGTGCCCGGATTACCATATTGCGAAGTGGGAGTGCTGCAATCCCTTCAAATCCGATCATGCTCATGGTATCTGTCGATCGCAGCGCCGCTGTTGTCCCAGGCGTGTCGCCCGTATCGTGCGTAATCGCGCGCATAGCAGCAATGTGCACTTCAAGCCATGAAAGAACACAGAATTCTTACGCACTGAGAGCACAAGTCTTATGTGCCTCGGCAAGGTATCCTAGTATACGTTCCATTCTCGTAAGCCCCAGCCCCGAGCTCCGAAGTCGGCAAGTGTGGTGCTCAAGTGTCGTTCGATTTTCAACAAACGCGCAATAAGACGGTTCATCTTCAAAGAAGCACGATTGAGACTTCTCAGTCGCCCCAAAGGCCATGGTGATTCAGTAGTAAAACATTTAAAGTGCATCCAATGTTAAGTCAGAGTTTTATCGATCATACACATTGTTCTGAATCATGGAAGGTAAATAGTCTCACGGCTACGGAAGAGCATTATCTACTCCAAATTGGGTATCGCCGAGATTGGACCTACCGGAGTCCAAGTTTTGCCAAGCCTTGCATTCCAGTCATGTAAGTTGATGTGAAGAATGCCGAAAACGTAAAGACGACTAAATCGTAGCAGCTACCTCGTGGGCGGCAACTCTGTCTTTCTGGCTGCGCTCGAGTCACTGCATCGTCGCCTCTCCATGATACCACAATCATTCAGCGACGGAGTCATTGTTGCTATTGGATATCCTCTTTCTCCAGACTCAAGCACAGTGATGTGTCCTCGGCGGACAAAGGACCTCACCCCATCTGCTGAAGTAACGTCCGGGCTGGAGGGAGGAGCTGATGCTTTTCTCGACCTGATTCAAGACAAGCTGGAAGATCTAGTTAAACGAAGGATTCAGGAGCCGCGTGGCGCTACCATTGGGAAGGAGGCACTGTTTGGCCATTCTCTTAGAGGGTCTTTCGTTCTACATGCCCTTTGCACGAGACCAAATAGTTTCAACTGCTTTCTGGGTGGCAGTCTAAGAATTTAGTGGAACAACCGTTTTATCTTGACGGAGGAGGTTGGATTCCGTAGAACTGAACCCTGTGTGTCTTATTCGTCCTCGTTACTTTTGGCTGTCAGCGGGCAGGAACAGGATCCCCAGAGAAAGCGAGGTGAAGACTATTGCTATTGTAAAGAGAGAGCAGATCGTGACCAGCGGCGAAAGATGGTGGATGACGTTTCAACTATATAGAGACGCCTTCAGGTATATAGGAAGCTCAAGTACCTCGCCGCTCACATTCATAACAGAGAGGATCATAGCATTGTTATTGCATGTTTATTTAGTAGAGGGTTAGCGACGGTATTCGAGGACTGGCCTTTTGCAACACAATACTGACTGGTTAATCATGAAACTCTCTATAGACTCATTCTCATCTCAAATTATAAAGAAACAAATTTAAACACCGCGAGTCTTCTTAGCCTCAACAGTGACACTTTCAATGTCACCTCCCCTATCAGTTTCGATTTTGTCCATGCCCTCCTCTGGTGCGCTCGATCCTTGCGTCTGAACTAAATGAACAATTTTGACGAGCCACATTATAATCATCATTGGAGCTAGCGCGCATGTAGCTGAAATAGCAAGCAACTGCTGGGTCTCTCTGGATGCAAGGTTGATTGCTTGTCGCTCAGTTGTGCCGATGGCAAATTCCTGTGCAACGACAATAGACGCAAAGATAGACCTTGCCTTAGGCTTGGAAGTGGATGGGACATATTTCCCAAATTTTGTGAGAAGGTTTGAACGCTAAATACTGAGCATAGGTCAAGCCACGGATACCGCATCACGGTTGGCAGGTCACGTACCTTGTTCCAATAGTACCACCACGATTCATGCTCGCAAAAGCACTCCTGTAGCGACGGCGACGTCATCCCGGTCAGCCACCGTCTGAATGCAAGCCTGGACTGCAGTCTGACAGAGCCCTCTACCAATTCCGACTAGCGTCTTTGCGACGATGAAAGACGCCTCATTTGCGTGGTCAGCTCCACGCATATCGACGAGGTAGATTTGAAGGCCCTTGCCCAGGACACAAAGGGGAACACCAGCCAAGAGCACCAGACATGGACGAGATCTGGAAATATACGGGCGAAGAATTGCTGAAAACTAAAGGTTAGTCCCTCGGATGTAGCCCATCGACACTCGCCGGACTAGTCTGTATATATCCACATGTAACTTCTCCAAACTCTCTGTTGCGATCAGAAAACAAATGGTTTGCATGAACTGCTCGCGCAGAGGCGATTGATACTCAGCTAGATATGCTCCCACAACAATGTCACGGCAAACTTAATCATCAATGTACTAGGGTAAGAGTGGGATCAAATGACCGCCTTATTGGGGCCGGTAGCTATACGGCTCCCGAACAATGAAAGGGACAAAATCATTAATAAGGCTGGTTATAACATTTCTTTTCACTAGTAGAGATCAGGTTGATAATTTCAATGACATTAAAAGACGGGACGGGTACATCAACAATGGAAGTCTAGATTGGCATGTGTCCGAACACGAGCCTTGTCTGATTGCTCAACAGGACTCTGAAGATGCTTTAGACGGAAGAATAAGAGATTACTGTAGTCTATGTTACTAGAAGACATTTATTACTTCACTATAAGGCGATGATTGCATAGTAGGCGAGCTATAAAAGCCTATTATGTACACAGCAAATTGTCTGAACCTGAAATGACTTAATGAGCAGCTTATCCCTGAATCTGGCAACTGTTTCAAGGAGTTTCCGTACCATAGTAATCAGCTTTTGTAGTAAGGGCTATGTCACTGCTTGGAGAAAGGTTCGCTCGTGTTCAAGAGCGCTGGTCATTTCATCAAGTCGGCCCTGTGTGAGTCGCCAATTCTGCATCTTAGGTGTAATGCTAGTAAGCTGATCAAGTATGCAAATGAGAGTTCGTCCCAACAAGGGTTCCAATCGCTTTAAGACTCACTGGTGTTTCCAAAAGGCTCTACTGCCTCACCAGCGATGGGTTCAAATGTTCCATGTACTGTGCTGAAATTTTGCGGCATGAATGTCAAGAAAAACAACCATGAAACTGGCAACCCCAAGAATCGCTTCTTCAACAAGTAGAGAACATTGAACCCACGCACCAGCTTGTTATCTGATGACTCACGCGGGATACATGCACTGGAGAGTGAATGTCTGAAGGGAAGCATGTGGTGCGGGCAAAACATTGGATGTTGGAAAGGCAGATCCAAAGAATGTGCCCTGACGTTTGACACCGGATCTTGGTTACCAACAGGATTCAAGATCGACTCTATCCGATTTGAGTAATGGCCCCCAAGAATTGAAAGCCAAACAGCAGGATGCAGGTGCTTTGGTTGCGGCACCAACTAGCGCGCTGGAGGGTGCCGCCCGATGCGACGACGAGACCCCGCAGTCGATATGATGTGGTCTCCGAAGTATTAGGTGCTTACTTCGCGGGCCCACGTACGTAAGTAAGCGAACGACTGTTCGCATAGGTATATGGACAAACATCGACGACCCTTCTCGACCTCATACGTTGGTGTGCTGCTTCAGCAAATGTGAAGTCACCAGCCACGGCCGTTTCGGATCCGGCCATTCTCATTCGCCTGACTGCGTTGAGTGCGGCGATGTTCAGCAAGAGGAGTGCTATCAGGTTCACCTGGGGGTGCCGCGGCCAAATCAGTGCACCGTTGCACAGGTTGTGGGCACGGCAGTGTCCCGTCTTCCAGCCCCCAGTCTCCACGGTCACGCTTTACTTAGCATGTCTGGGCTATATCCTCCACGTGAGTACGAAGGTGCCAGCGCAGAACCGAAAACAGTCATTCGAAGTACGAAGTACTGAAATGTCTCTGCGCCAGCTTGATCAACGCGTGACGGCGTGAATACGTAGATGGTTCGTACGACTCGTCACACACTCCGTTGGCTCAGTCTCTGGCATTCAGTCGGAAGCAACCTGACCATCCACGCAGTGCGGCTCGACAAAAGGACCTGAGCACTTGGGAATGCGCTGCCATTCCATTTGGGCGGCCGATCTAATCGACTTTGGGCTGCCCCCGAGGGAGAGGCCGAGATAAAGTTCCAGCTACTACGCTCCCCACGTCCCGACCACTGAGACCCGGGATCTCTCGGCATCCTCTTCCCACCAGCCACTCTTATCGCTATGGTATCACATTGCTTATCTCTTGCGTTGTGTTCCCAGGACGGAACTCCGGCTCAACCCTCGTCCCAAAATGAAGCGGGTGTGCAACCATCGCGCTCAATTCCCTCAAGTCCCGCCACTGGCGAGGAACTTTTGCCTATGATGTGCACGGGCAAGCCAACTAAGGAAATTGCCAAAGAAGCAAGAAATGATGTAAAAGTCGGAAAAAATCTTTCCAGAAGACATCCGGACCGCTGACAACTGAGCACGTCAGGTGTAGGATGCTGTTGCGACTCGTCCAAATTAAGGATCCACCCCCACACTAATCGACAAGGAGACAAAAAGTTCCTCGTCCCCAATTTGTGATTGGCAGGTCACGAATCCGAGGTTCGCCAAGTTGGCTAGCACACTGAAAAGCTTCCAACTTGTGGTCTCGACACTTCCTTGGCGACGCTTCTGCACAACCTGCCCGGCTGGGCGTTTGCTTGTATGTGCCACAATGTAACTTACCCTGGAATTGCCGCCGAGTATGATATGAGCATTGCTAGAACAGCTTCGCATCGCCACTTGGTGGGGCAGAGGGATATCAACCACCAACAAGAACAGCCTGCATCAGGAAACTCCTTATCACGTCAGTACGCGTAGACATTCACCTTCCTAATTGCACGTAGCTTCGCGTGTATATGAAGTGACATTCCAATTTACCGGGCCATTGGGTTTGCATGAGGATCCCTGTCGGAACTCGGACGCCCCTGCCCGACGCAACGTGTCGCCGACAATTCTGGGCGGACCTCCCACGACATCCAATGGCACAACACCCCCCTCCCATGGCGCCATCTGCCGCCGCCCAGCTTGACGAGTTATCGCACCAGACGTCTGTACCTTGTGAAGACAAAGGTTCCAGAACGAAGGTTCCGTATCATCTATGTACATGTAGTCTGTGAAACCACCAGCAAGGGGCTGGCTCAAAGCTTTTATAGACTCGACCGTCGCCGATGCGACTAGAGAACCATTTTGGTCGCACAACTCTCCTGAACATCGGTCGGTCGCATTCGCTCCCCCAGATAGCGGGGTCTTCAATATTTTCTCGAGCCTCAGTCCCTCGTAGGATTCGGCGCAGCAGCCATGCCAGCGCCAGACCCAATTGGTGACACCATCGTCGCCGGTGCTCTCAACCCTGTTGAAGGAAAGATTGTCTCCGTGCCAAACCACGCGGCCATCAACGAGAAGACCAGCTTTGCTGATACTGCTGCTGGTAAAGAGTTGGAAGCGGAAATTCAAGCTGTGGCCCCCCAATCGGAGAGTGGTAGTCATGGAAAGGACAATGGCAGCGAAGAAGTTATCATCAGAACTGGAGCAGATGCTGCTCAGCACCTGTTGCCTCTTCGGGATGACTTTCAACCCTCTTTGACATTTCGCAGCATCTTCCTGGCCACCTGCTTGTCGGCCTTTCAAGCTGTCATGAGTCAGATCTACACGGTATGTCTAGTCGTGCAACATTCCCTGAAGAAGGTGGACGAAACGTGTTGATAGTTCTCCGGTCCAGTTCAAACCCACCCAGGTCACCATCTCGGGAACCTTCATCGTTCTCATTGCCTATTTCATGGGCAAAGCATGGGCCAACTTTCTCCCCCGAGGCGATAAACTCGAAGCTCGGTGGAGGGAGAAGGGTGGGGAGGGAACGCCTCCTCGGTGGATTCGGACCGTCTCATTCTTGAACCATGGCCCTTGGAACTTGAAGGAACATGCCATTTGCGCCATTACTGCAACATCTGCGTCCAACGCTGCTGCTAGCATCACCGTGTTTGCTGCTCAGGACCTCTTCTACGACCTTCCTCTCAGCCCTGCGACCGTCGTGTTGAGCGTCATTTCCATCGGACTTTTTGGCTACGGAATCTGCGGCATCATGCGACCTATTGCTGTATGGCATGTTGATGCGGTGTACTGGAGCACTTTACCTACGGTAAAGACGCTTCAAGGACTCCATTGGCAAGACTTGAAGAACTCAAAACCGTTGAGGTGGTTCTGGTACAGCTTTGCAGGCATGTTTGCATATGAATTCTTACCTGCGTATATCTGGCCCTGGCTCAACTCGGTCTCAATTCCCTGCCTTGCCGCGATGCACGCAACTGGTACCAAAGCTGCTACTTTGACAAACCTCTTTGGCGGCTCTATCAACAACGAAGGACTTGGCCTCTTCAGTCTATCCTTCGACTGGCAATACGTAAGAGAAGACTTTCCCAGTGCTATAACATATTCACATCTCTAACTGGATCCAGATCACCTCTTTCAATACCTCTCTTCCCCTGGCACTGCAGGCGCATGCGGCTCTCGGATACTTCGTGTGCTTTATTGTGATGCTGGGTATCTACTACTCAAACGCCTGGGATGCGAAGTCCCAGCCATTCATGTCCACTCGTCTCAGGTCTGAAGATGGATCGACATACCCAATCGCGAAAGTCTTCACTGGTGGAGTGCTCAACAAGGAGGCTTTGGCGACTTATGGCATTCCAAGGCTCACGGGTAGCTTTGCGTACGCAATGTTCATGGCAAATGCTGCTGTAAGTCATATTCTTGACTGGGAAAGGTCGAGCCATCTAGAAGGATGCTAATGACTCGTAGATTGGCGCTCTCATTGCTCACTGCTTCCTGTTCTGGGGCGGAGATGTCGTTAATGCTTATAAGAGCGCCCGAAGCGGACGGTACGACGACAGGCATCACGCGCACATGGCGAAGCACTACAAAGAGACCCCATGGTGGTGGTATGTGGTGGTGCTTGTTCTCAGTTTCATCCTCGGTATAGTTGTGGTGACAACTCAGAATATCACCCTTCCGGCATGGGCATACATTGTGGCGTTGCTGTTGGGCATCTTTATTGCTCCCTTGGTATGTTGCACTCACAATGAGGCAGTCATGTTGCTGACAAGTTCTTAGAGTACCATTCTTTACTCTCGGTATGGTAATGGCATTGCGACCAACAACCTCTCAAAGATGCTTGCTGGACTTCTACTGCCTGAACGTCCCATCGGAAACATGTACTTCGCGGCTTGGTCGCACAACGTGATTTCTAATGCCGTCACTCTATCGAATGACTTGAAGATGGGCGAATATCGTGAGTCGCAACAATACTTATATCTGGACAGTGTCACTGATGTTCCCCACAGTCAAAATTCCTCCCCGCGTTATGTTCTTGACCCAAGTGTATGGAACTATACTGGGCGGATTTATCAACTACGCTGTCATGATTTCAATTGTGAACGGCAACCGGGAGTTGCTTGTCGACAGCGACGGCAACAACGCTTGGAGCGGTGCCACTATGCAGTCATACAACACCAACGCAACCTCCTGGGCGCTAGCGCATTACCTGTACAAGATAGGTGGCAAGTATGAAATGGTGCCCATCGGCTTGGGAATCGGCTTTGGCATTGTTGCCTTTCATAGGCTCGTTGTTCACGTGAGTAATGCCAGAAGACACCGATATATCGGTACCCATGTCACAGACAGTACTGACGAGCCAACCTACGCACCAGTTCGTCCCCAAAATCCGTGGTTTCTCGCTGTCTGAGATCAACTTTCCCCAGTTCATCCAGTACGCCGGATTCATTCCGTATAACCAGTCGCAGACTTGCGTCATCTTCAGTCAAATCATCGCGGGCTTTTTCACGCAGTTCTATCTCAGAAACTATCGCCCGCCAATTTTCAGGGACTACTCGTATCTAGTGACTGGCGCAATGGACGGCGCTAGCCTTACTGTTCTGTTCATTCTGTCCTTCGCTGTGTTTGGGGCGGGAGGCTCTTCAAAGCCTTTCCCAACGTGGTGGGGCAACAATGCGGATGGTTACTACGACCTTTGCCCGTCATCGGAATAAGTATGCATCTCTTGAACACGCATCGGTACCTACTAGGCTAAGATGGTCTGAGGCTATGGAGACTTTTGTTCCATACATCGCCCATCTCTGTCTAGTAGGCTCCCGCGGTGTGGCCAAGACATAACGTGTCAGTTGGGCCTGTAAATAGGTGACAGTAAAAATAAATCCCCATCAGCCCCGAGGCTTTCTACGGTAAGGTAGCCTTCGCTATCTATTACTGGAGGCATCACTAAACAGTTTCTCCCCCCATAACCCTTATAACGACGCTCATGAATAAATCAATGTGCACATTTGACCCTTCATGACCCAATTTCAAAAGTCGAAAGGACCTGACTTGTCTGATCCTTTGACCCTGAGACTGAGCCTCTTGCAGAGTTTAAGCTCAGTGTATTCGCTGGCCAATCGCAAATACGTCTATGTGCAGCGTGCCAGCTCTGTAATCATGTATCAAACTACGGAGTGATGTTGAATGTGATGGAAGGAGTTGCAGAAGCATTCGGAGGCATTGCGTAGGTAATGTTCCAGAACTCAAAGCCACTGTGCCTGGTCAGAAGATGAATTCAAAATGGGAGACCCTTGTTCACTTACTGGATGATGGAGCACGTACCGCCCACGAGCCCACAGAAACTGATCTCAGGATCTGGCAGAACTGATCCACTGGTGGTAATATTGATACCGTCCAAATCCCCAAATCCTTGAATATCACGTTTGCCGCCAATGGGGTTGGAGCTGACCATGAATGTAAAGATGCTTGAAACGTTGCCGCGTGGGTAAGTCAATGTCAACTGCCCCGGATCAACCTTCACTTCCATCGCTTGTTCAGTCCCGTGGAGGACTACGTATCCGATGCTGCCGTCATCTCGTGCCCATTGAACTGCAGCAGGCGACCACTGCAAAGAGTCTTGTCGGGGACCACCAAGAGTATCCTCGTAGTATGACTCAGCGCCAATGGTGACATTGTGAGAAAGCCATGCTGTAACGTTGCGAGGCGCCAAGTCGTGAGGAGGGGAAATTGCCGTGGTCTCGTACATATGATCCCCAGGAAACGACACGAGTTTTTGAATGACCGACTTTGGCACGAGTGCGTCGTGATATGGAGCCAGAACAGAGATGAGCGGCGCGTACTCAAAATCGTCAGCATGGGCCATGCTCCAGGTCTGACCAATACCCGGCGCCTGGGATTTGCCGACGAGGGACCAAATGTATATGTTGAGGATGGCGACGTATTGATTCATATCAAACCCGTAGGCTCTATCCCATGGACCCGCGATGTTGCGAAGGTTAGCGTTGTACATGTTTCCAATTGTTTCCCACACTGCCTCAATCATGCGTGCCCCGTTCTGGCCCATGAGAGACGATTCAGGCATGTACTTGGCCCATATTGTCAGCGCGTAGAGACTGACCCCTGCGTAGTTTGGACTGTTGAACTCAGAAAGCGTGTCGTTGCGGTCGAAAAGGTCCAAAATTTCTCGAGCGTACAGTTCTCCAGCTGCGGTCATATTAGAGTCGTTGAGCATACGGCCGGTCCATCCAGTAGCAACAGCCCTCATAAGAGCTGGGTTGCTGTAAGAAGGGTACAAGACATCATCATCCACGCCCCCGACGCGATAACTATCGCCAACAGTATTGTTCCGCATGCTCTCGAGGATGAGCATCTGAACATCTTCGGAAATCAGGTGCCTGAACTCCTCATATATAACGATGAGATTGCTGCCGATGAACCCTCGCCAATTTGGGTCCCAGGAGTTGAAGATCTGGTACAGAGTCAATAGACGAAGAGATGCTGCTTCGAAAAGGTAGACATACGTGCTTGGGGTATGCTGAGGATCCCACAGTTGGTTCCTCAGGATATACAGTATAGTCTCCATACCTAGATAGCCAGGAATAATTAGCAAGCTGCAAGAACACAATATCTAGCAATCCGTCACTCTTACCATTGTTCGCGTGGTACTTTTTTCTGGCCCGCGATGACGTTTTTAATGATCTTGACGGCCTCTTTCACGTCGTCTCCTTCATTGCGCTGAAGCAGGCCTGTTGCGTACCAGACGGAGGAGCGGGTTTCATGCTTGCCTGCGGCAAGCGGGAAGTAAAAAAAGTAAAGATAGCCAGCAATAGGATCATAAATCTTGTCCAGAAAGTTCATCGACTCATCAAACAGGTCTTGAGTGTGATCCGATAGATTGACTGCAACTGCTAAGTCCATAGCAGTGAGACAGGCAAGCAGACCAATCGAAAGAAGATTCTTAAATGAGGTATTCATGATGATGGGTTGTTTGCGTTACCTCCATAGGGTGAATTGAACGTGCCAATGTCGCGTCTTAAGACGGGGAGAAAGCCTGCATTTGCAGCAAGTTTTGCTTTCCAAGACAAGAAACTTCCGGACTATCAGAGTCATCGACTAAAGCCCCAACAATGTCTTTGCTTAGAAGCCGCCAGCCAAAGCCGGGTGCCAGCTCTGGATCAGCATGAGTACGTCCCGAGGATGGCCGGTTTGCAGGAAATCTCTCCGCGCGCCATTTGACTCTATTGGTGACTACGTACATCAACGGTATCATTGTTAGGTAGTAGTGTGGGGATTCAGATGGTGATCATTGCAGAATTGCCGGGCGAGGCTGTTCGCCGAACTCCCGATAAGAACAGTGTGGGGATGCCGATCAGCCGTGCCCCGCAAGCCGCTCCTACGGCAAACCCGGCGAAAGCACGAAAATCGACGATTGTCGTCCAACCGGACCGGAACCGGTCATTGCCGGCCTTCGCCGCAACTTCTGCTAGGAGGGAAGACTCTAAGTAAACCAAACATGGATATTACATTCTTTCTTTTTCCTACTAAATCTCTCAATTTGAGAAACTCTTCGTGATAGTTCGTACGCTGTTTCTTCCCGTCTAACTGCTTTTTTCCTTATTTGTGTCTCCAATCACAGGTACTTCCTTATCCAGTGTATGCGACACTTAGTTCTCCAACGAACTGATCGGCTTCTGAGTCTTTCTCGGAGAAAAAGTGAGATGTTAACTAGTAAACTTACAGTATACACCAAGTGGTCAAGGCCACCATGATTCTTCTCTAAACAGAAATTCTATGCCAGTCGTACTTTGAGATTTGGGCTGTTGAACCAAGATCCAGAGACGCTTATGACGGGATTTCCGGACTTGTTCCCAAGTATCTCCGACCAAGCCTGCGGGAGACGGAAGAGATGTTTAAGATCCCCAAACCGTCACTCAAATATGGCTGGCACCTTTGAATGCCTTGGCCTTCGAAGCTCCTGTGAACACCATCATAATATACGGTACGAGCCTTCAAAACCATCTGAGAGCTGTTTGACCAATTTCAAGAAGACTTATTCATTCACGCGTTACTCGGTCCACATTCCAATGCTTCCCCTAAAACTACAGTCCACAATTTCGATAATCGGAGTTTGCTCACCACACCCCACCGCGAAATCCACTAACCAGCTTTTACTACCTGTAAGAGGCGGCAACAGGATCACACGTAAAATTAAGCGCTATGTGAATGCCCCTCAGCGATTTCAGAGTTACGCGTCAATAATCTGGGCCTTGACACGTTCCCAATCCTTCGGCGGAAGTTGAGCAAGCAAAACCTTGAGCTTCTCGCATGCTGCGTGAATTTGCGAAGCCATAGCCTGCATTGGGTCCTGCTCTTTCGCCGAGCCGTCATAGCTACTGGGAGATGCCAGCATGGCGCCGACCCAGTCCAGACGAGCCTGGGAAAGCCACTTGGCGGTTTTGGGCTTCGCGTGCCACCGCATGGTGTTCTCGAGATTGAGGCATGTCATGAGCTGTCACGGTCTATGGACCGGTGTTCGGCCTTCGGCAAGACCCTCAGCCACGACTCATTGGACCCACCAAATCCAATGGCGTATTTGCTAGAAGGTTCCAGGAATATCGACAAGGTCAATGGCAAGGTTATAAGAATGCCC